>NW_016209994.1:0-1928 GCF_001687245.7 Rhagoletis zephyria
CAGACTGCTCGATGGGGGCGGTAATGGTGCCACCACTAGCTATCGCAGTCTAAAAACGGAGTTTTTGCGCTACCAGGAGGTGTACGCCACTAAAGAAGCCGAACATCGCAAGTTCACTTCGTTCAATGCGGAACGTGCCCAGTCGAGGAATCGCCTGCTGAAACTGCGGGCCATCTTCCTGCTGATGGTGGGCGAGGACTTTGAGGCGCTGGTCTCTGAAAATGCTGCTGGTGCCCAGCAGGTCGAGCCACAGCAGCAACAGCAGCCGCCGGAGCCGCCACCAATAGAAAATGCAGTGGTTGAAGAAGAGCAGCAGCAACAGCCACAACAGCATTATCAAGTTCAAGATGATCACTTCCCGCCACCTCCTCCTCCTCCTCCTCCTCCTGAAGATGATGATGATGAGACTGATTTCCTCGGTGTAAATTCCGATGATTTTTCAGCCTGGCTGAATGAGGATGTTGGCCCGAATGCTGCAGATGATCCCGATTTCTTTTTGAACTTTGATGCATTTAGCTCTAAACCGGCTCCTTCAACAGTGGACCTTCTTGTTTATCCCGACATTGATGGTGGGGATGATGATGATGATAATCTCAAAGCTGGTAGACAGAAGCGCCCGCTTGAAGAGGAAAATGATGACGACCACGATTCGGTTAGACAGTGGCTCGAGTCTGGTGGTGATCCAATGCAGATGCGAAGTATGGACAAAGAGAGTGGCAAACGTCTGAAAAAGAAGGCAAATGCTTTTGGTTTGGTCACTCTGCTGACTTTTGCTTTCGTTGCCACCATCATCGCCCTCATCTGGGTACTGTACAGTGTTTATAGCAGCAACTTTTTTTCTCAGAAGGAAGGTCAAGGAGACGAGGAGACCACTTCTTCTACGCCAATGACCAACATCTAATGTACAGCAGCAAAATAATTTGAACGCCTATTTTTACTTTTACAAAAAAAATTCATTTTTGCTCATCTAATTAGACGACTTTCACAAAAACAACTGTCGCCAGAGCTTTAGAACTTCTTCTTTTTTGTTAGTCACACTTTAAAGCAAATAAAAGACAGCATTTACACGTCACAAAAACTTCATTCTTTTGTCATTTTGTTTTCGGCTGTCTGCCGTCATTCTATGTTAGCTTTCAATTCCTTGTCCTTCAACACTCAACTTTTCTGCTGTTCAACTGTCCTTGACTGCAAACCAAGCAGAGGATCATGAAGTCCACCGCTACACACTTTTGTTTCAACTTCATCCTTCCCATTTTCTTTTTCGTGCCCTACCTTTGTCAGCCGTTGCAATGGGATGACGATTACCTGCGCCGCATTATACTCCGCCCTGAAATGGTGGCCTCCGTTGAGAACTCCTTTGCCCGCTTCACCCCACCGATGGAAGCCCATCCTCAGCTCTACGGATACACCGTCCTCTTTCCCCACTTCTACTCGCAGCTGTTGGACTGCACTGTCCAAGAGGAGGGCAACCAAGTCCGCATGAGGGAGGAATGCAACCAGCAACTGCTCTCCTTCCTTNTTCCCCACTTCTACTCGCAGCTGTTGGACTGCACTGTCCAAGAGGAGGGCAACCAAGTCCGCATGAGGGAGGAATGCAACCAGCAACTGCTCTCCTTCCTTCAGGACCTGGGCCTGCTGCCGGAACGCTACCGATCACGAGCTCATGCTCGTCGAGAAAAACTGGAGGAAGACTGGCAGAGCTTCCTTGAGCTTAACCCACCACCGGTGGAGCCAGGTGCAGTGATGCGTTCGGTGGAGGACCACCCGGTAATGGTGCCCCCGGAACAGCTTCCTTTGCTGGAAGGGTGCCCCCACCTGCAGCTGACCAGTCTGCCCAATGGGGGCGGCGCCGCCACAGTCAGCTACAGCAGTTTGAAGAATGAGTTTCTGCGCAACCAAGCAGTGTATGCCACTAAAGTCTTCAATAA
>NW_016209995.1:0-1928 GCF_001687245.7 Rhagoletis zephyria
GTTAAAATCTCTCGATGATAGGTGATGTAAGAATATCCGATCTGAAACATAGAGCAAGTTTTTTAGTAATGTGGTTGAGCTTTGGTACCACGATTTGTTTGTAGGGAAAAATTTAAAAAGCAACAACGTCTAAGCGGTAGAAGTTATAGCTGCTATTTCGGAGATCACCACATCTCTTCATCAAAATTTTTCTCTAGACCCGCAAGTCAGCAACGATAACCTTTGAGCTAAGGCACACCCCGTCAACTCTTGTGGCTTTGTTGATTTTTCCGCTTTTTCCTAANGTGATGTAAGAATATCCGATCTGAAACACAAGCAAGCGAGTTTGATATTATTGTGGCGTAGAAATATCTACTTTTTGGTAATGTGGTTGAGCTTTGTACCACGATTTGTTTGTAGGGAAAAATTTAAAAAGCAAGAAAGTCTAAGCGGTAGATGTTATAGCTGCTTTTTCGGAGATCACCACATCTCTTCATCAGAATTTTTCTCTAGACCCGCAAGTCAGCAACGATAACCTTTGAGCTAAGGCACACCCCGTCAACTCTTGTGGCTTTGTTGCTTTTTCCGCTTTTTCCTAACAAACAAATCGTGGCACAAAACTCAATAATATTGCCAAAGAGCAAGTATAATTTTGTAGTACAAGATCCTGCCTGTTTTCAAATAAGCCAAGTAGAAGTAAGAAAAGTGTGAGCAAACCTGCGGAATATGCCCAAATGTGCTCTGTGGAAATGGTGTATAACTCTTACCAAAAATACAATTATGAAAAAAAGTATGGTGACAAAAATCTTGATTTTGTAGTCTTTGGTTTCCCGTTTCTTTTTACGAATCATTTGCGGAAATGCCTGCAAAAAATATAAGAAATACAAGTACTTGAGAACATATACTCGTATGAAAAAATTCCCAAAAGAAGGTACTTACATTCATTTTTTCTCGCAGTAAACTCGCCAAAGAGTTGACGCTGGTGATCGAGGCCTGGTTACTTGCCACGCTGTGGGTGTCAAAATCACTGGCAAGCATCTCTTTGCTGTTGAGACGTAATGCGGGTAAAGGTGCGATCGAGGCCCGTCGTCGACTCCGAAATGGATCGCTGTATTAAAGAGATACTGATTAGTAGTAACAAGGCCGTATTTAGAGGGGGGCGGGGATGTAGGTGTTCAATTTTTGTTGTTATTGAACTTTTGTTATTTTTTTTTTTAAATAAAAATATAGTTCATTCTTTAACAAAATCCGTGTAAATCCAAGTTTCCAAATTTGAGTAGTCCACTTGCAAAGTGTGCTATGTAAATTTTTTTCGATTTTTACTTTTTGGTGAGTAACGTACCAGGATTTAAAGTAGTTTTATGTCCGCTAACAATACCGTGCAAAATCTTTCTACTTTCTGGCTTACTATTATCAAATCACATGACGCTTTTTGCAAGTGGACTACTCATTTGTGCAATATTAAAAAAAAAATTCAACAAACTTTCCTAAAAATTTCGAACTTTTAAAAATTCTGAAAAATCAATCGAAATTTTTAGCCATTTGAAACTTGTACTTTATTCTACCAGAATTCAAAACTCGAAATTTTAAGGAAAATTTGTTGAATTTTTTTTTTAAATTCCATACATTTTTAATGCAGTGTCACTCGATTGGTACAATTGTACAGATTTGTAAATTTTTATAACGGGTGATTTTTTTGAGGTTAGGATTTTCATGCATTAGTATTTGACAGATCACGTGGGATTTCAGACATGGTGTCAAAGAGAAAGATGCTCAGTATGCTTTGACATTTCATCATGAATNAAACTCGAAATTTTAAGGAAAATTTGTTGAATTTTTTTTTTAAATTCCATACATTTTTAATGCAGTGTCACTCGATTGGTACAATTGTACAGATTTGTAAATTTTTATAACGGGTGATTTTTTTGAGGTTAGGATTTTCATGCATT
>NW_016209996.1:0-1928 GCF_001687245.7 Rhagoletis zephyria
ACATCACTTCTACACTATTAAGAAGTAGTTTTCATGAAACACTATTACACAGGTTTGTTAAATATTTCCAGTAAGCACCAGAAGCAAGAGCGTGAACACAAGATTGAGATTAAAAAAGTAAAAATAAATGAAAATATACATATCTATACAAAATTAAATTAAAAAACGACAAAAAATTAAAAAAAAAAACAAGGTCGGTCCACAGGATTTGAACCATCGCACAGTTTCATAAGTAACGTAACTCTCTTTCTTACCGTTTTTTCTAGCAGGTTGTAGGTGTGTGTTTGGTTTAGGGTGTTAGTGTATTTTGAATAAATTGTAATAGAAATGAAAGAAATTGTAAAAGATAAGAGCAAATGCCAAAAACATGTGATCATTTTAGTAGGTGTAGGCATTTTTTGGCAATCAGCTGATAGAGTTTTTACTTAGGAAACTGTACGATGATTTGAACCCACGAACAAACAGTCGGTCAAAATACAATCTTCAATTTATTTTCTATTTTATTAATAAAATCAAGAAGAATTTGCACTTAAAATTAAGTAAAAATTTCAATGGAATTTCTTTCGTTTTTTTTTCATCTGCTTTACCCCTTAAAGTATGTTCACATATAAATATAATCTCAATCAAAGCTCGTTTTTTAGTCACCCAATTTACACAGGCAAATCCCAGAATATTAGCCCTCAAATTTTTTGTGCTTGTTATTCTCACATCTCAAGGAAAAGTTATGTTTCTTCTCTGTGTCACCATTGTCACTTTTTTCTGCTATATTAAGTAATTTTATTAAATTAATCCTTACAAACATCTTTTCCTTGCTAGCTCCATTTTGGCTTACTTTTACATTTGGCATTTCTCTGCTACTTTGCAAAAATATTCGGTTGGGCAAAAGCTAGGTTGGACACCGAAAAGTTATCAGTTTAATTTGAGATTATTTTATAAATACAGACTAACGAGGGACAAATTTTCTTGGGCTAATCCCATTTTCTACTTACAGATTAGGGAGTTAAGCTCGAAAATGAGGATAATCTACTTACACACATATGTATATATAAACCTAGAATTTGCTCAGAAACTTATCATAAACACAATTTTCTTGGTTTTATGCGCCATATTTTTGCTCTGCTTGAGTCGGAGGTCTTCTCGCTGAGCTACTTTGATATTATACGAGAAGTGAGAATTTATACATTTACACCGCAAGTTGCAACTGTCCCACTCTGCAGCCGTTTTGCAGTAGTATGCCGATTCCGACCGGCGACTGTACTTTTATGAAGCTGTTTTTCATTGATAAAAAACACTCGGAGGTTTGCCATTCCCTGCCGAGGGGCCACCCCTGTTAAAATAGTTATAGTTTTTGCGATGTTGCTTTAAATACGGCTTGAACACAGGCCCTGCGGAGTAGTAACGCGCACTTGTAACCACTACACCACAGCAACTAAGTAATTTGCGATGTGAAAAGAAATAAATACTAGCATACTTCGTATTTAGTAACACCAAAAATGCTTAAGTGAATAGTACTTTGGTACTTACTACAACATAAATACCTAAATACTTTTGTGCTTAGTAGTTAATGCTTAGTAAATACAATTTTGCCCATCACTGATATCTAGTGATAGAACTTTTTAAAAAAGTATCGATACTAGTACCAAACGCGAAAAGTAAACAAAATTTAGATTATTATTAGGAAAAATATTTATACATCGAGTGGAAAATTTTCGATGCATCGTCGTCGTCGATGCATAAGTCCTGTACTCAAAATATTTTGCGAATACAAGTTCAATAAATGTAAAAAAAAGCGATTTTCGTTGCAGAAACGTGGCAGAAATCCTAGATTGATGCGCTGAAATATCAAATACCCAACACGCAGTATAATAGCATGAATATTGTGCTTCAAGTAAAGTTTCCAGTGACCTGAATACCATTTTTTATAATTC
>NW_016209997.1:0-1928 GCF_001687245.7 Rhagoletis zephyria
AGAACATTTCGATAGTTCCTTCATCTTGCCAGACACTTTAAAGGCGTAGCTGCGAGCATGAAAAACTGATAAAAATTATACTTTGTTAGTTAGTTAATTCCAATTTCTTGCAAAATTGAATTGGCTATTCGCTATGCCACAAAGCCTATTTTTTGCAAAATTTTATAAGAAATATAAACATAAAATTAGACTAAAATTCTATAAAAAGAGTATATTTGAGAAAAAAATCTTTAGAATAAAATGTCCATGTCAATAAAATAAAATCTAATAAGTTAATTAATAATGTGTTGGAGCCTTACAAACTTTTTTTAAATTAAATTTAATTAAAATTTCGATATTGTATTAAAAACTTATTGTTAACTATGGGAGGAAAAAATTATTTTTATAACACTGTGGGGAAAATTTCAAGTTTTCAAATGGCCCAAAAAACGCCGAGACCCGTAAATTAAATTTTGGATCCTAGATTATGGTTCTATATACCGTTTTTCCATATCAGATCATTTTCACAAGATATTTTAATTTTTATGAAAAAATTTATGTGCATGCGCTTTATTTTGGTGCGAATCATGTAAGTACGATAATTTATTTTGAATTAGAATATTATTATGCATATATATGACAAAAAAAAATCTGTCACTGATGTGAACGAATCTTTTGGTCGGAAAAAATTGCGAAATTCCGACGCTAGCAGTCTACCACCGTGTAAAAGGGAGCTATTACAGCATTTTCTACGAGCAAACTATATATGTATGCGCTGTATGGAACCATACTCATCTCAAAAATCCAACTACATATAAACCAGAAGATAATGGTTGGGTACTAGAAAATTACCAATATCATTTCAAGTGGTTTGAAGGGGATCAGCTACCAAGTTATGTCAGTGATTCTCTAACAAGTATATCAGGTATGTACTTATTATGTCACATTATTGTATGTGCACAAATTTGTGGCAAATCAGAATTTTATTTACTTGGTTAAATTATTTCAGAAATTGGCGTCGAAGGCAACGATCAACCGGACTGGAGTATCAGTGATGACGATAACGGCAATATGGACGACGACGAAATGAATTATCATGAATTTAATTAAATAATACAAAAATACATACACACACATATTTGAAATCTTACTTGTCTTAGTTTTGTTTACTTTTTATTTCGCTACAATAAAATAATTTGTTGGTTGGATTGCCTATTACACTTTAGGAGCGCTAAAATTACAGAAAAAAGCGCAGAGGCACGTATACTTAATTTTGGGCCATACATTACGGATTTTGCATTGCGAATGACAAAAAAAAAAAAACCTTTAACATGGAAAATGTTACTCATACGCCATATACGAGTATTTACGATTACGGATGTACGATATGGCATATGAGTAACATTATTTCCCGCTCCTACTTCATACAAATCCATCGATTTTTATCGTTAGTAACTTGGTTTTTTGGCAAAAGAACAGTTCTTATAAATTTTATATTCTATATTTTTTATAAAATTTTGCAAAAAAATAGGCTTTGTGGCATAGCGAATAGCCATTGGCATTAACAAATTTTGTAAGAAATTGGAATTCAACTTGTAAGGACCCCCGTCTCCGATAAGTAACTAACAAAGTATAATTTTTATCAGTTTTTTCATGCTCGCACCTACGCCTTTAAAGTGTCTGGCAAGATGAAGGAACTATCGAAATGTTCTGGCAAGTGAGGAAACATCTTTTGAGAGTTCCCCAAGTGAAATATATAAAAATCACCTTTTATACTATGACGAAAGTATAACTTAAATTTTTCATGGTTTAAGGGTGTCTGGCAAGGGGTAGGAACCATGCTAAGTGTCTGGCAATGAACGATGTGGTTTCTAATGTTATTACCAGTAAAATATATATGAAAACTGACATTTATACTATCACGAATTTGAGGTGGTATTTTATACACC
>NW_016209998.1:0-1928 GCF_001687245.7 Rhagoletis zephyria
CTGAGTGCGTATATGTAGGTATGTATACGTATGTGTGTATGCTCCTATGTCAATATGTCTAACTGGTAATATATACTAAATTCATAGACTAGCTTAAACATAGCCGCAAACAAACAAGCGTGTATATGTATGCACATTAGGGCGGGTCAATTTGTAAGTGAGATTTTTTCGAATGTGCGCGTATAGTACATGAGGATTTTATGTGTAATTCTAAGCAAATTTTCGGAAGAAACTATGGGTCTAAAATCAAATTGGAGTTTGCCAAATTGCGAAAATAGGTTTCTTAGCATTTGGCTATAGTGTCTTAAAGAAATGCTACAATTTTGTATTAAAACATGTTATAAGGGGCGTTTTGGTATGAAAATTCAATTTTTGCACTTACCTTTTTCTTAAAATTTCCACCAGAGGGCGCAACTGTGAAAATTACCCCTTTCCTTCGAAACCTATTTTCGCGATGCAACAAGTTCCAAATTGATTTTAGACTCATGGTTTCTTCGACATAGTCAAAAGAAATATTCACCCGCTCTAATGTATACATAAATTTGTATGAAAAACGTCACACAAATAAATAAACTCTGCACAAACTGGGTATATATGTCGAGTGCATAGCGGCGGCAACAGAATGGCTTTAT
The DNA here is from genome assembly GCF_001687245.7 of Rhagoletis zephyria. Classification (NCBI taxonomy): domain Eukaryota; kingdom Metazoa; phylum Arthropoda; class Insecta; order Diptera; family Tephritidae; genus Rhagoletis; species Rhagoletis zephyria. The sequence continues at coordinate 633 of NW_016209998.1, forward strand.
AGCTGCTGCTCGGGCAACACTGACCTGCTTCAAAAAATGCACAGATACATACAAACCTCTGTATATGCATGCGTGCAGAGATATGAAGAGAATAATAAAACCTTCATCAACTTTTCCAACACACTACATATGTATGTACATACACACACACACACCCATTTATGCGCTTAAGTATTTGTAGGTTTATCCTGTTACACTCACTGGCCTTTTGAAAACTTTATTTCTATGAGAAAAATTTTTGCGTTTGACTACACGCTATCCGTGAGTGTATGTGTATGTGGATGCATGTAGCACCACTCGACGCCAAGTTGCGTGCCGTTAACCGCTTACGTTTGCCTTAGGAGTGCGCCACCACCTTCACTTTCGCCCTCTCAAGCCACTCTTCTGCTGGCTGCCTTTTGATGCCGCCGGTGCATGGCTTTCAAACGTTTAATTTAAATTGTAATGTAAGCGTACGTACGGCATTCAATGCACCGGCACTAGCAACAGCATCAGCACCAGCATCAGCACCAGCATCAGCCCCAGCCATGGGCCATGGTGGCATCCAGAGATTTATTAGTGACCACTTAAATACTCGAGTCAGTTCGTTCACTGTCCGCTACTGTCCAAAATATTTTCGGTTGTAATAGTTAGATGCTGTCGCTGCCAAAGCTATTGCTAGTGCTGCTGCAATAGTAATTGTTACAGTAACAACATAACGAAAAGTAGCTTTGGCATTGGTTCTGCATGAGTTATGTTAGAAGACAACCCAGTAAAACGTTAATAGGTTAGGAAAGCTTGCTGCCATTGTACGCTGAGTAAGCCACTTTTCGCTAAATGGTCCGTTTTGATGTCGCCTGGGGAGAGAATGTTCCAAGCCTCTTTGAAACAAGATTTTTTTCTTTGAAAAAAATTGGAAAAGAGGCCGAATTTCCATAAACCCTCAGTGTCTTAAATTATGAAAAAACTACTTTCCTTGAATGACAAGTATTTTCCTAGGCAATACAGGATACTGGCACAGAAGGTTTGGCATTGCTTTCGCTCTTTCTCGTCTAGGCAGCGCCTACAGAAATCATCAGGTATTAAGCCTACACGTTTGGCATACCTGCTGTTGAGGGAACGTCGTGTAATCCCTAGGGATGGCAGCGATTAATTATTTGATTAAATTAGTCGATTAATTTTGTCAAATTTAATTGTATCGTCGGTTTGTGTTGCAAAATAAATGTCGCTAAATTATTTTCAAGAAATATTAATTCTGCAGTTGCCCCGTGGGAAAATGTAATGTATAGTAATCGAAAAAATAATCAGTAAAACAAC
>NW_016209999.1:0-1928 GCF_001687245.7 Rhagoletis zephyria
TTCCACTTAGAATTCTCCACACGATTACCCGATTACGAATACAGCAGTCAGTCATTCAATTGCTTTAGTTTAGTGCAGATTGAAATTAAATTTTCAACATACTTTGACGTTCACATGAATACATTATATCTATGTGTTAAATGAATGACCTTTGGATGTGGTAAATGCTCAAATGTATGTATGTATATGCACAAGTACATATGTATCTATGGCGGGCAAATTCGCTATGACGTATTTAACGTGATTTATCATTATAATATTTGTCTGCATCCGCGATTTCAGCTTACTTTATTCGATTTAATTCTAACATAATTTCATATTACAAGTTTCACACTCTGCGCAATATTTAAAAAAATATCAACAAAATCCCGTAAAAATTTCAAGGACTGACGTTCTTGTAGTTTTGTTCCCAAGAACGCTTCAAAACCAAAACCTAAATGAGAACAGAACTGTCGAGAACGTTCTCAATGGGAATTACATATATCAGAACAAACCCCTGTGGAACGTTGCCGAAGAGAACAAAATGCGGGCACATTTCTAAGCCTGAGCATTTCTCAGAGTGCAAAATGGAGAGAAAAGTCTAAGAAAGTTTCTCCGAAGAACAATTTGAGAATTAGAGTCTCAGGAACTTTCTGACAGAGAACGAAACGGGAGCAAATCTTCTCTGAACTATTCGCGAAGAAAGAAATCGAGAATACAGTTTTTCTCATAGCGTTCCATTAGCTTGAAATTATTGAATATTACAATTAATCAAAAAATAACTAAAGCATAATTATGCAAATGAAGTCAACGAAAGACTTAAGACACAAACTTTTCTTCCACAGAAAATGAGAAATTGTTCCACAAAAAGACAGTTTACGCTAATAATAAACAACCTGGAAGTTGAAATGATCCAGCTTTGCTCTGGCTTAGGGTTAACAATCGTGGTGCTCAGTGAAACAATTTTTTATACCAACACGCAAATGCCCATCTCATTCTTAATGTAAAATTCTCAAAACTTTTGTACTCGCTTTGTTCTCTAGCAGAAAGTTCCCCAGACTTTTGTTCTTATTTAATCCTTCTTGAAAACGTTCACGATAATTTCGTTCTTATTTTGTTCTCATTGGAAACGTTACCGAAAGTTTTGTTCTTAATCCGTTCTTCTTGAGAACGTTCCCTAGAGTTTTGTTGCCGTTTGGCTCATTTGTGCGAACGTTCTTTACATCACATTTTGCTCTCGTGCAGAGCTAAATAAAAACTGAAACGCATTCTCGGTACCTGTTCCATGGTTATCATTTAAATTTCTAAGAGATATTTTGTGTATGTAATTTTTTAACCCATTCAATGTTAGTGCAATAAAATGCAAGTTTGAAGAAGCTCGATCTTACCGTTGATTTTTGGCTTTTTTGCTGGCGGTGTTGTGGATTTTCTTTCATACAAATATTTTTTCAAATATTTTTGCAGGCGTTTCAACAAAAAAATTGCCAAAACCAACGGTAAGTCGTAGCTACTTCAACTTTACACTTTATGATAATGATATTAAGCATTCTAAAAATCTTTCTAAGAAAGCTAATTGCATATATGTAGTAAGTAAAAAAAATAAAAGTTAAAAAAATAAATAATGATGCATATAATGTATGAAAAGCTAACTAAAACTAAGTCCTTTGATTTGATTAGATACCTAGATTTCAAGGATCCGCCATTGTTTGGATGCCATTTTCGATAAAAATTTTGTTTCTAAAATGCACTGTGTTCTACTCGTCAAACCTTAAATTTGATACCCATATTGAGGCCATGGAAAAAAGTAAATGTAATCCGTTGTTTTGTGGTGTAAACCATTTTGAATTTGGAACTTTTTCATGATGTACTGTCTTCTGCTAGTCAAGGCCTTTCATTTGTTACACATATTTAGGAGGTTGTAAAAAATATGTAAACCGCCATTTTGTGGT
>NW_016210000.1:0-1928 GCF_001687245.7 Rhagoletis zephyria
AAATTACGAATACATATTTAGAGAAAATGAACGGCTAGTTAATTAAGCATTTAACTTTGTACAAGTTTTACGAATCTTTATTTAAAATAAGAAGAATGCCAACCAAAAAATCACTTGTCGAAACATGCTGACACATGTATGTGCATGCATATCGCATGTGTATGTATTTGAAGCCGATATATTGTATCTATGTATATATAATTTTTGATAGTATGCTTTAAAAAGTCTTCGCCGATTATATCTTCGCGTAAAGCAAAAACTGAAGCACAAACCGCAGCAAGGCCCCCCTTCCCCTTATGTTTACCATGAGAGTTCTGATAGTTTTTACGTTTTCTTGCAAAAGAGAATTTTGATTTAATAATCTTTTGAAGAAAGTAGGCAATATATTTGTAGCGGTATGTATGTACATACATTTGTATCGATGTATGTAAGTATGTACATAAGTCATCACGCTTCATAATCCTTAATGTTTAAATGCATAACATAGTCAGTAGGAAATTCCTATTTTTACAAAAAATAAGATATATTCTTAAAACTAATTATTTATGATATAATTCAACCAAATAAACAATGTGATAAAATACGTACGGAAATTAAATGTATAAAAATTAAGTGTCATACATTCACAAACTTTGTATCAAAAATACGAACATGCATACGTACATACATATTAGCGCAGGCCGAAAATCCGATTTTGTAGAATTTTGATTGATAATAGCAAAAATATGNAGCTTATTTCGCTTCGGTACAAAAATACTGGTCTAATATTTCCGAAGATAATTGAAAGTTTAGTAAAAAATGTATTAATTAGTGTATTTATTAATTTTTATTTTTTGAGCACATTGAACTTTGATGGACTTGGGAGAGCCAAAAATTGTCGTCATTCACACAGATTGTTTTTAGAGCATAATGAACCATATTTTTGCCATTACCAATCAAAATTCTAAAAAGCGGATTTTCGGCCCACGCTAATACATATGTGTACTATAAGACCACTTCAAAACAAAAAAAAAAGTATTTCATTTTCTCCTCTCAACGATAATTCTAAGAGGTCACGCATTGAACAGTATTAGGAAAAATTCTTACACCTTCAGGTACTTTTCCAAATCTTCAGATTTTTTTGTATACTAGTTAACGCATTATTTTGCATAGGTAACATATATATATATAACAGGTAGTTTTTCAATTAATCACATTGTGTGTACATTGTAATTGTAAAGCATAGCCACGGAGTGCTTGTAAATCAGCTTAATCTCTAAAGAGTATTCAAAACAAACTTTCCAACAATAAAGTTATAATTAAAAAAAAAATAAAAATAAATTATCAGACGGCGTATAAATTATCTGACCTTTAGTTTAACTTTCAATTGTTTCGACATTAAGCCTGTTCCTGTATTTGTATGTTTTATGTTTTATGAGCATAGAACCTACCAAAATTTTAAGCGTCCTACCATCCTACCAACGAGAAAAAAAAAACCAATTTTGGTAGGAAAAGCCCCTGGTAGGCAACCCTGATACTGACCTCAAAAGGGAAGAACTAATTTTTTTACGTGTTATTCCTATTCTTACGTGTCGATGCGCGACGTCTTAGAATTATCGTAGAGAGGGGAGATTCATGGAGGCTCATTACTATACCAAATACTAAAATTGGAGGTGGGGTCCGGTGGCATTGCAGAATCGTTTTTTACGTGGTCTATGTATATGTATGTGGTTCATTAAACAGATTAGAAGTAAAAAAAAAAATGATTTTCCTTTATTGGCATATAAAAATTATATACACTGAGAAAAAAATAAACCATATCGTATTTGAAATCAATGCATATTCCGATCAGCTCTTGATTTATTTAATTTATATACTAATAGCCTCGTCTGATCTGAGATTAAAGATGCGAATAAAACTAAGTTATTCCATTTTGCTAGCCCAACGTT
>NW_016210001.1:0-1928 GCF_001687245.7 Rhagoletis zephyria
AAATTAAAGCGATTTCAGCTTGCACATAAAACTTAATGCTTTAAGCTTTGCTCGTTTGGCATTCAAATTAAAGCTCACCCAAAACAGAGGTAAAAAGTATGCCTATGTATGTATGTAGGAAAATTTCCACTACACGTGTCGCCTATTAAGGATTAAATATTGACAGCGCTCCTAGGGAGATGCTGCCATTGTGATTGCCTGGCCCACCACCCGAAGCGAACGAAGCGAACAACAAGCAAGCAGCACAAATGAGATGATGATGGTTTTTCTCCTATTATTATCAGCGCGGCAAGAAAAACTTTGCTTGCTTTTGTTGTCGACATTTTTCATCATTTTGTTTGAGCAAACTTTTTTGCCGCCGCTGTCACAAGCAGCATTCAGGCGAAAGAAAGTCGACGAACATAACCTAAGCAAAACCAGTGGTTGGTGTTACATGCCAACAACAAATTATATGAAAATAACAACATAACCACCCTTGGGAGGAAGGAGTGTATGTATATATGTATATACGTACTACATAGTTGCCACCTAAATATGTGCTTCACTTCCATCGTCGTTAAGCACGAGTATTAAGGCACTTGAATGACATTTTTGCTCTGCTTGGCAATCTGANCCATAACCACCCTTGGGAGGAAGGAGTGTATATATGTATATACGTACTACATAGTTGCCACCTAAATATGTGCTTCACTTCCATCGTCGTTAAGCACGAGTATTAAGGCACTTGAATGACATTTTTGCTCTGCTTGGCAATCTGAAGTTATTTTAGTTGTTAAAAAAAAAAATGTTCGATATGCTTTTTGCTTTTGTCCTCCTTTTTGTCGCTAACAAAACACAAAAACTACACTAATGCCATAACGATCCGAGAACGACATTCCACATTATTGCGAACAGTGTTGCCACAGGCATTTCAAGNCTAACAAAACACAAAAACTACACTAATGCCATAACGATCCGAGAACGACATTCCACATTATTGCGAACAGTGTTGCCACAGGCATTTCAAGTGGGGGTGGCAGGCATGGCATGGCATGGCACTTCGATTGGATGCCTGTCAAAAGGCAGCGTAGAAAAGCAGTGTAATCAAGCCAGATGTGGACGACATCAACGCGAAGGGGGGGGGCACTGAATTTGTGAGAGTGATGGGACTTTTTACGGTAGCACATATGTACGTATGTAGACTTCTAATATGCTGTGGCAACAGCGCCCGATGGGTGTCAGACTAGCGATTATGTATAAATTTGTATATAGGCTCCTATAAAAAAACAGACATCAAACTTTTTCAGCTCATAAAGAAAATTTTTGTTCCTTAATTCTCTCGAAAAGTGGCGTACTTTTTCTCTACTCTGACATTTTCCTCTTCTGCCCTAAACAACTATTTTTCTCTACAAAGCTGTACATTTGCTGTGGGTATTTTTGCTTGATTTTTTATTGTTTTTTTGCCATACGTCACATTTTTCGGCCGGCCGTCTCTTTGACTATTTGGTTTCGAAATAAGAACCCACAGATTTCTGCCTGTCAGACTTTTCTGCTGCCACAGATGTAGGACTGTTCCAAAGGATTCCTCATGTTCTTTTGGGGGTATAAGCTGAAACCTCTCATCGGCGCACGTGAAAAGTATTTGACATCGTCGCGTACGACAGGATACGTCCAGGATTTCGCCGAAAAATTTTCTAGTCGCCCGACAGTGGTCGTTCCAGCGGGCTAAGCCTTCAATTCTCTGCCGACAGGTGCATTTTCGTTTCCATGGCCATCAGAACATCGCTGGTAACATTATTACAACGGTGTTAGAGGAGTTACGAGAGACAACATAACCTGCAAGGGCAAGCCAGCAGCCTAGAAGATGAAGAAGTGGTGGTACATTTTTAGAGGCAGGCCCTTCCTTAGTCCGGTCTCGGCTTTTAGTAGAACGCATCTTGCGCTTTCAA
>NW_016210002.1:0-1928 GCF_001687245.7 Rhagoletis zephyria
AAAAATATACCTGCCTAAAAATATACAGAAAAGTGCATAAATACAATTCAAAACATAGTAGGGGTATTCTCTGAGTCTTGCAAAGCCCTGCACAGTGCACGGTTCGCAAAGCTGTCCCATATGGAAACCGAGAGAGATATAAAAGCGCTGTTTGCACATCGAAACGTGCATTGTGCAGCCACAGATACAAGCGAGTATATCGACGATCAACTGCATTTCAACGTCATGTTCGCTGATGTTGTTGATTGTTGTCAACAGCGACCGCAAATGAAATGACTTCGCAACATGCCTAAGAAATTTCTAGCCATGTTAGTGCGAGAGCATTATGGGTGAACCATAGTACATACATATGTTATTATAAGTATATCATATACATATGTACGTTCGTGCATATGGATAAATAAATATACGTTTGTAAATGCATGACAAATGATAAATGATGCTTGTCCAAATGCATATGTGAGGAATATACATACATACACATGTAAATACTACATATCTGCTGTAAATGCTGTGCATAGCAAGTCAAGCGGCAAATGTGAATAAAAATAATATATTTTCACACTGAATCAGCTGTGCAAAATGTCTATTGTATATTATTCTTCTATGTGCAAAATTGCATTCATAATATCAATGGAACGGAATAGAACAAAAGGTATGCACATAAGTACAGTAAGCACCAAAATACCAAAAAAAAAAAAAATATTGAAAGAATTTACATATTTTTGGTGGTTAGGTCTCGATATATGTATGTATGTACATACAAAGTTAAGTAAAACATTCAGAGCATTTGGAAGGCGTCACGCCCATATTTCAATAGCCCCACTTTTCTCCATAAGTATGGCATTGATTACGTACATNCCTTCGCAACATGCCTAAGAAATTTCTAGCCATGTTAGTGCGAGAGCATTATGGGTGAACCATAGTACATACATATGTTAATATATATCATATATGTACGTTCGTGCATATGGATAAATAAATATATGTTTGTAAATGCATGACAAATGATAAATTATGCTTGTCTAAATGCATATGTGAGGAATATACATACATACATACACATGTAAATACTACATATCTGCTGCATATGCTGTGAATAGCAAGTCAAGCGGCAAATGTGAATAAAAATAATATATTTTCACACTGAATCAGCTGTGCAAAATGTCTATTGTATATTGCTCTTCTTTGTGAAAAATTGCATTCATAATATCAATAGAATGGAATAGAAAAAAAGGTATGTATGTACATAGTACAGTAAGCACCAAAATACCAAAAAAAAAAATATTGAAAAAATTTACATATTTTTGGTGGTTAGGCCTCGATATATGTATGTATGTACATACAAAGTTAAGTAGAACATTCAGAGCGTTTGGAAGGCGTCGCATTTCAAATTTCAATAGCCCCACTTTTCTCCATAAGTATGGCATTGATTACGTACATCTATATCCTTACCAAGTTTCAGTATTCTACCATGAATACCGCCAGAGATATGCAGTTTGAAAAAGTCGAATTTTTTAGCCTATAACCATTCTTGGAGAGTCTGAAGTAGGTGGCCGAAATTTCCAAAGAATCGGTACAGCCTTTGTCGAGCTTTGCGAACACAAAAAATGGCATTCAAAATATATATTAGTATAGATTACTGTAAACAAGTTATGTAAATAAAATTAATCAATCAAAATAGATAATTTATGGATTTAAAGCTATAACTCTGGGTAACAAGATTGCTAGGTTATGGCAAAATTAAATCAGAAAAATATCCGTAGTAAGAGTAATCAAAAGANCCTATAACCATTCTTGGAGAGTCTGAAGTAGGTGGCCGAAATTTCCAAAGAATCGGTACGGCCTTTGTCGAGCTTTGCGAACACAAAAAATGGCTTTCAAAATATATATTAGTATAGATTACTGTAAACAAGTTATGTAAATAA
>NW_016210003.1:0-1928 GCF_001687245.7 Rhagoletis zephyria
CCACATTTCTAAAGAAAAAGTGCAAAAAAGCGCATACGCATACGCAAAAGTAAAGTTTTATTTTCTGAGCAAAAAATAAAACTCAAGAAATAACGGTATTTTCCGACCAAAAAATAAAACTTAAAACGTAACCATTATTTTCCGAGCAAAAAATAAAACTTATTACAGGAGAGAGTAAAACTTGTCCTAATTAAAAACGGTTCCCTCTTTTAAACTTAATTATCTCTTCTCCTTATGTCTAAGTATCGATTTTTTTAGTATAAATGGTTAAGGGCTTGATGATATCTTTTTTGGCACAAATGTCAGTTACGAGGTTTTGCAGAACCATGATACGCGCGTTTGTACTTTAAACGACGATATACAGATTGGCGCTTACACAATATGTTAGCGTTTGGCCTAGCTTCTCCTCCGATATGTGGCGTGCGCCTTGATTTTGTCACACAAAGTAAATGACTCCGAACGGCAATTGTATTTTTATGAGAAGCTGTTTCCATAACACTCGGAGGTTTACTATTACCAGCAGAGGGGCGACCGCTATTAGAAAAAAACTTTTTTGTTTTTTATATTTTGATGTTGGTGGGAAACTCGGGTTGAACTCAGGCGCTGCGTAATGGTAGCGCGCACTGCTAATAACTACTCTACAGCAGCCGCCACTACTTTTACATATATTGCTGGTATATTCAAAATACTATCCCGAACATCGGATTGTATATGTATAAAATAAAAAGGTACTATAAGAAAATGTACACAAAATTCAGGAGAAAATTAAAAAATGCTCATTGAAAATAACTCCCTTGTATAAATTAAAAAATATAACTTAAGCGGTTACAGCGCTAAACAAAAGAAGAGTTAGAAAAAATAGCAATGCGGAAGGAAACATAAGACCATAAAATGTTTGTTTGTTTCATTGATTCTCCTAACCTTTTAAGATATGACACTCCATTCTTTCCATTAGTTTGCAAATATACACTGCTTGCTCTACAATGGCAAACATTTTCGTAGGATGTTTTTCTTTAATTTGGAATTGAAAATACATTACGATCATATTGTACCGAAATAAGTGTGGTATCCCTACATTTTGTAAAAGCCAGAAAGAAGCATCAACTGCATGGTGAAATAAATATAAGGTGATGTCACTTACATCACCTCACTTTTTCTGCATGCCAATTGCGGCCATGCATTTTGGGTAGAAAAAGGCGAAAAGATTAGGATTATTTTTACCACTTTTTGGGTACCATTTCCAATACATACATATATCAGTGGACCCCACACCAGTTAAATGAAGCTTGCATCAATAAAATATTTTTTCTGTAAACCAGTGTAATTAGTTTCATTTTTTCGCTCAAAAGAAATTATTATTACTTAGTTTTTATTATTTCGATCGAATATATTGATTTTAACAATTATTATTCAGTTTAATTTTTCTACCTTAAAATTATTATTTGTAAAACTTAAAAGGCCACACGGTCGTACCACACACATAATATCATATTATGATGATGGTTAAAACTTAAAAAAATAAGGACTATTTTCCGTCTTTCACTTATTCATATTAAAACAAATTAGATTATACCGTTATCTTTATTTAATTATTCTTAAATTCTAATAAAAATGACATTAGCTGGTATGGAATTTTATTTGTATTTTTTTCCTTAAGTTCTCAAGTACATGTATATGCGTACTTAGTTTTTAAATATCTTAACTTTAAAGGGAATTTTTTTACGATCTTTATTTTTGTTACCATTTTGAAATTACATTTCTGAATTCTTCAGTTATACAGGGTGTCCCAGAAGTAACGTACCAAACTTTAGGGGAAGGTAGGTGGGGGCGGTGAGCTCCCTGATAAACAAAAAATTTTCAGGTAAAAGTGTCACAAGTGTTTACATTTTTTCGAATTTAAAAAAAATCTTGCCTTTTCATGTGTTTTC
>NW_016210004.1:0-1927 GCF_001687245.7 Rhagoletis zephyria
AGTGCAACAAAGTGTAAACAAAAACAACAAAATGTGTGAACGTCATACGTGTATTAGATTTCGCTTTGCCGCTCACAACTTACAGAAATAAAAAGTAATGCTTATAAAAGTTGGAGAAAAAATTTGCTAAAATCAATTTTCTGAAAGTTACAAAATTTTGTGGAAAGCAATTGTGACTGCTAGAGTTGCAAATGTAAAAGTGCTGCAGCGTTGTTTTGAGCTGCGTGCAAACTGGAGTGCATAAATACATACATACATACCATTTCATATGCGAGTATGCAAAGCAAAACAAAAACAAAATATTAGCTCCCACAAACCACAAATTTAAGCAATTGGCGTGGATTTTCAACGTCGCAACACATAAAAACAACATAAATGGTAAATGTTCAATAGGCTCTAATTCAAAATTATATTTAGTACAAAAATTTCACTAAGTATTACATTTTTTTTTGCGATAAATATTTCAATTTACCTGCTTCGGCGCGCATAAAATTCCAGCTTACTTACCTTTGTCTTCGACTAAGCGTTCCTCGGTTTTTTGTTTTGGTCTGGCATTGCACAATTTTTACCAACCTCTCAGCTGTTGTGGTGTTGTGTGGTTCATTTGCCGACGCTGTTGGTTGACAGCCGCTGCGTGCCTGGCATACTACGTACGCACGCATGCGCTGTAGTATTGGCGACGGAAAACTCGAAGTTCTTACAGTTTATTCACTTTGTACGTTTGTATGCTTATTTATATGTATGTATGAATGCAGTACCNATGTATGTATGTATGTATGTATATGAATTGTTGCATTGCATTCAGTTGCATTTTATGTAAAAGTTTTCCTGGTTTGTGGCAGCGTGTGGAGCGACACATTTTCTTGCAATTGGAAATGCATATCCACTGGCTCTCCACGTTTTGTATGCATGTGTGTGTGTGTGTGTGCATCGGTGGAAGTGTGGAAAATATTCAGAGGGTTTGGCAAATTGTTTGCCTGAAGCGATATTTTAGCCAATTGTCGTTCTAAGAAATGGGTGCTGTGCGCAATTTCAAGTTGTGGTACTATTTTCTATATTTCTATAAATGTCGTATTGTCGTATATTTATTGTAAAGTTTTTAACTCGAAACAACATTAAAATATTTTTCAATAGTTAAAAGCGCATAATAGGGCTACGGTGACCATGCGTTCTTTTTTTTAAAAGGCAGCCTCTTATTTTATCCCTATTTTTTCAAAGGTTAATTTTTAATTAGAGAATATCTATAGTAAAAAATATTCCCCATGCAATCTTATTAAAGCAATCGCCAGGCATTTGCTAATAAAATTTGCGTGCTAAACCGCTCACTTTTGCTCACTTACTGTACTTACTTTTCTAAGATGGTCATTAAATGCAAGACTTCCGCAAATATGGTGAAAAAATTTCGATATATCGATACCGTTAAAAAACAAAAATTATATTCATCTAGAAAACTTAAAGCTTTAATCTAAAATAGAGAAACGTAAACAAAGATAGGAAGAATATAGTAGATAATTAAGAATACCTCTGGCCTTAATCAGCTAAGCAAGTCGAAGGTCTTCGTCCTCTTGTAGTCAGGCCATAGTTCTCTCGATATCTTACAAGTCTGTATAACTCTGACCACCTGCGTATTAGCCAGAGCAAGTAAATGCGAAGTAAAATCTCTTTGGACTAGTGCCACCGTTTCAGATTCATCCAAATCGGATCCTGCCTTCGCCAGCTTATCGGCCTTCTAATTGCCTGCTATGTTACTATGTCCGGGGACCCAGACTAGAGAGCCGGTAGTTGACTGAGACAATGAGCACAGCTTCACTTTGCATTCCCTAACTAGCTTGGATTTAGTAACCGGTGAGGCTACAACCAATAGTGCCGTCCAACTGGCGGAATATGTTGTTGCTTTACTCTTGTACGCGATTTGATTGCCTAGAAT
>NW_016210006.1:0-1927 GCF_001687245.7 Rhagoletis zephyria
AAAACGCATAATATATAAAAAAAATAATAATTATTATTATTATTAGTAATACATAAATCGGGAATTTTTATAACCCATCGCACATGTGCAGAGGAATATTAAAACCTAGTTTGCTTAGCCTCTGTTAAAATAGATCTTTATGAAAGTGCACACCAAATTGCCCAGATTTATGAGGGAAAACGACTTTGCCATACCCGATTAACTGGTCTTGTGTGCACAGTAAAATTCCAGCATAAATTAATTAATCACCAAACCTACTGAATCAAATTAAGGGTTAATGATTAAAAATGAATTTTTTTAATCGCGGTTACTATTAAATAATTAATCAGATTATAATTAATCATTATTAACTGTAATCGGATTGAATTGAATCGAATTTACTAGTTAATTAAAAAATCAATCGATTAGCGCCAACACTACTACAGGAGAATGTCATCCAAGACGAAATTGCGTAACTTTAGGATGTCAACAAAATGAATTGTCGAAAATATTTTCTTTCCTTTTGACATCCTGATGTACCAAAAAGCAATAACAAAATAACAGAGAAATAACAGATCAAAAGTAAAACAAATAAAAATCAGTGACAAACTTACGTTTGATCTTTTTTTAACTTTTCTTAATACTTTCCTGCAGTTATTTACTTTTTTCCCATTTTAGTAGTGCTCTTGTCGCCGTAGCCGAGTGCCTGTAGTATGTGCCTACTAGGCCATTCAATCCCGAAGTATTTTAACAATCCCAAGATTTCGGGATGCGAAAAATTTGTATCCCGGGATTTTTCGGGATTTCGACTCTATTATATTACAATTTGGCATTTTGCAAAAATTAAACCACACAGATTCATTGTCGCCACAATTGGTCTTACGCGGAGCATAATGCAGTTAAGTAAAAAAGTCCGAGGGGTCTCTGGATAGTTTCAGTTCACAATTTAACCCGCCAGGTGGAGCTGGAGTCGAGTTATTACCAAAAATTCGTATTTATGATGCGATTTGGCTCATATTCGGGATATGTATTGGTAATGGTCAGAGCAACACTTTTACAAAAAGCCGCCAGGTGGCGCTGGCGTCAAGTTATTACTAAAAAACGTCCAGTGGGAGGAAGTGTCGTGAATGTCCGATTACGTCGACCTGCTGCACCACTGAGTTTTTCAAATTGCCGGAAAACACGACTGTCCCATGGGATATGATTTACCAATATTACTCTGCGTTAAAGCTTCATTCGGAGACACCAGGATCGAGTTGTCCAGGACCAGCCATCTTGAAATTGCCACGATCAATACCATACAGTTTCAAGGAGAGATTCACCATCCAACTGCCTGTCCTTGTTGCCGCCCAGTGAGTGAAGAGGAAAAAATTCTTCAAATTTATTTCTCTGTACGATTAACCGTGACGAATGAGCAATAAATAAGTGGATTAAACAAACATCGATGTACCCGTAAGTGCATAATACTGATATAAAGAAGACATACAAATGCATATAAGTATGTACATATGTTTGTGCATCAAACTACTTGTAGAGATCTCAAGCCATAGAACACATTATTAAATACCTATGATTGGATTGATGATGTACCATAATGAAGCTTTACAAGAATTTGCAATTATTTAAGTGTAGGGATTTGTGTGTGTTATACATAGTGTGTAGGATACAATTTGCAAAAGCAATCGATTTCCAACTACATACAATTTCCGCCTAAGCTTCTTCGTTGTAAGTAATCGTATAAAAGGAAATCTCTTTTCACAGATTTGTATATTCATAAATATGAAAGTATACATATATACATATGTACATATGTATGTCTGCATTGTCGGTATGTGTGCTAACCAATATGCGTGCAGTATTCAATGACTATTTCTGCATACGAATTACCCGTATGTTGGCCATCACAACATTTGCTGTTGATTGATGCATACAGCCGATAACAATTCCA
>NW_016210007.1:0-1927 GCF_001687245.7 Rhagoletis zephyria
ACCGATTTTTTCTGACCGTAGGTCCCTTTTAATTTTACGTGTCACATATGATGCTTGAATCTTCATATTTTTTTTTGATTGATTGATTGATTGATTGATTTAGNAAAACTATGGATATAACAAAACTAAACTTAATTAATTTATTCAAGCCGGGTACCCTGTAATAAGGCAGATTCAATGGAGTATGGAGGCCCGCCATATATTCATCGAAATTCTTGAGAAGGCGAATGTACTGAATGAGTAAACGTGTTGTGATTAAATCGGCGGAATAATTGCCAAGCACTTGGTGTTTAGCATCGATCAGTTCATATGAATTCGAACCAAGTTTCCGTGAAACGTAGGCTCTAATTTTTGGTGGGGCTAGTTTTTGTGCATAGTAATAATTTGATTACTTGTAATTACAGTGATACTATTTACCATAACATTATTTTGAGCTGTCTAAACTATTTTCTCACAAATTCTATACATTTTCTTTTAAATAAGTGTATATTTTTTTCTTTTTTGGTTTCTTCATTTAAAATATTAAATCTTTTAAAACCTTTATAGAATACATTATTCTGTGATGACGCCTTGCATTTTTCTGTAGTCTTAGGTCAGTTGCGTTTCTTAATTCATATGGCTGCACTCATCGGCGTAGCCAGAATGAAATTTAGGGGGGGGGAGGGGCTCGAGCCTATTAAGCTGGCATTTCAGGGTACTATTTTATATATATATAAGGAAAATTTGAAACTTGGGGGGGGGGGAGGGGGGGGGCTTGAGCACCCCCCTGCCCCTACGCAGCCTGCACTCCTCCGACGTAGATGACCTTCTCCGATATGTAGTCCGGAATTTTACCACTAGTAGTCAGATATACAAACATAAGCGTATTGAGCTCCAATCTTTGCGGCACGTTCAACCATTTTAAGACATCCAGCATAAGCTGGACTGATGTGTACTTGTTGCATCTCAATATTATTCGCATAGCTTTATTCTGAAGCTTTTGCATTCTGTCGATTTGCGCATAATTAAAACATGAAAATAGTATTGTTGAACAATATTCGAAATGAGGTTTTAATATCGTATTGTATATTCTAATTGCATTTAGCACTGATAAGTTTTTTCGAATTCTTCTAAAGAAACCTAGTTTTTTGCCAATTTTTTTACATGCATTCTCAACATGCACGTTAAACTGCAGGTCTTTGTCTATTATGGCACCGAGGTACTTAATGTGGTCGACTTTTTCGATTAATTGCCCGTTAATTTCTATGTATTCATCACTATTCATATTTATTTCCATCAATTTTGTTTTCTGTTCGTTTAGTTTGAGTTTATTCATTTTTAGCCAATTACTTATTTCATTAATGTCTTGGTCTAGTTTATTTTTACACTCTAGCGGCGTTTCACCTGTGCTATATATTAGAGTATCATCGGCGTATAACATAATTTTGCTGTTTTTTAACACATTACTTAAATCATTAATGTATATTATAAATAGATAACTTCTAAAATATGGTTTATATTGCACAGTTGTGCAGGCTAAAATCATGTTATTTTTGACATGTTCATCAGTCAGTACGTTTCGGTACTTGTTTTTTATATATTTTTAGTTGTGAAAAAGCCTGTTCCAGAAGAGTAAACGTCTGGAAATGTTGAAAGTTTTTCTTTGTCAACTGATCTATCCATACATCGATTTCGAGATTGCAAAGTTGTATTGAAATCATTTAGTTTTGCAGTCACATCAGTTAAAAATGCTGCCTTTGGTTTTCAGGAAAATCTTTTGATTTGCTTGACCTTGGTTTGTCAGTCCAAACAGGAATCTTTATTTACTGTTGANTTGAAATCATTTAGTTTTGCAGTCACATCAGTTAAAAATGCTGCCTTTGGTTTTCAGGAAAATCTTTTGATTTGCTTGACCTTGGTTTGTCAGTCCAAACAGGAATCTTTATTT
>NW_016210008.1:0-1927 GCF_001687245.7 Rhagoletis zephyria
TTTATACTTTTGACCTAAATTCCCTACTAGAAATGAGTATCAAGAAAACTTTTCTCAGTTGAGTTCAGCTCTATTCCATACAATTACAATATAAAAAAAAATGTATAAATGCAACACTATGAGCTTTACTGGCGACTGTTGACTAATGATTATGACCAAGTGGCGCCACAAACTAACAGCAAAACGCTATTGAAATTGCCACAAACTAAGAGTAAAACGTTACTTAAATTGCCACAAATCACTAAAAAATAAAAGAACGTAAATAACTACTGCTGCAAATTACCGTAAATGACGAAGTTTTTAGGATAAACCAACTACTTCAAAGACTGAAAAGAGGATGTGCCCGCTAAACTTGTGGAAATGTCATTATAACTTAAGTGCGTTACGTACATTTCGACGAATGCAATAATAGTCCTGAAGCAAATCCAATTAGTTCAAAACTCAGTCCGACAAAGCTTGAATGGAGACGTCACTGGTTGATCAGGGATGGGCAGTGCTAATAATTGCCAAAAAATTTAGCACCTATCATAAAAAGTAATATAATAGATATGTATGCAACAAATGTATGTATGTGGCCTCTTCTCTTTTTATGTTTATTTTAGTAAAGTGAGCCGCAGTCTATGAAATTTTATTGTGCTGTTCTTCTCCTTTAAAACTCGCTCATCCTACTAACATTTAGTGTCATTTAGGTCAAGAGGTTCGTAAAACGAACTCAGATAAAAAAATAAAATAAATAAATAAGAAGAAATGTCAATTTTGGCTCTATTTAGGACAAGGCTATGGACAACAATTTGTATGATGTCAAACTCCTCAAACTCCTTTCACAGTCAAGTTTTAAACTGGGGACGTAGTTCAAACAAATTCTTTTTTATATGGGAACCAACCCAGTCTAATAAACAACCGTATCTTCGTAGCGAATTATATAGCCAGTAGCGAAAGTTAAAGCTCTTAAGCAAATACTTCCCAAACCAATCTTGTCAGACTTAATCCAACGTTTCCCCCCAATGTTCCAACCCCTCAAGGCTAGCAAAAGATCCATAGTTACTTAGAAACTCAAAATCTATAGCTAACCTGTAAGCGGGGTAATTGCGAACATTCTTTGGCAGGCCAGACTAATGTACCCACAACATTTATTTTAATAACTGAAAATAACACGACCAGAAAGTCAACATTTTCTAAAATACATATCGAAACCTAACCGCCAAAAAGTTGTAAACGAAATTTTTTTTTTCAAAATTTTAATTTTGGCGCAGAAATATTTCTAGGGCATCTGATGCATTTCTACATCAAAAACAAAATTTTGAAAAAATGTCGTTTACATCTTTTTGGCGGTTAGGCCTCGATATATGCGTTTTTATTATTATTACCTCCCTTTTATTAGCTCGGGATGTAACTATGTAATATTGATGCGCCTAAAAGATGCAGCGATTTCTATTCTCAAGTTACATACCTGAAGACAGTACGAATGGAAATTATAAAAGCGAGGTTTTAGTTTTTTAAACTATAATTTTATTTAAAGTGAAACTTCGTTATCGGTGGTTGGTTGTTTAAGAGTAAATTGGCAAATTTAATGGAAATCATACAAGGTAATGGTTAGGACGGAAACAAGTGCTTCTCAAATGCATGGAGGTCTTATATATAAATATGCAAAGAAGTTTTCTTTACACCCCTTTTTACGACTAAACTATACTGAAATGATAATAATAATATGCAGAACATTTAGTGTAACATAAAGCGAAAAAATCTATTCAAAAGTTACACCAATACTAATGCCGTACATGTACATGGATGGGGCGGAAATTCCTCCTAAATGTATGCTTTAATATTTAAACTGAATTAAAGAAACGCGCTTAGCAGCAGTTTAGAAATAAGCTTAAAACTCATACAAGGAAGGACGTAAAAGCGAGTATGTAGAAGAAAGGGATAA
>NW_016210009.1:0-1927 GCF_001687245.7 Rhagoletis zephyria
ATCAAACTTTTGCGGCAATCAAGACATGCCACGCCAAGCGATATGTTTGCGATAGGCGGCGAAGTAGTGAAGTAGCGAGCATTCGTTCTCACTCCCACGTCAATGACACTTAACCCGCCGAACGCCAATTTGAAATCTTTACTACGATTACGACCACTATTAGCATTATAATTAGGATTATCACTATGATTGTGATTACGACCATGATTAAGATTAATATTATGATTATAATTATGATTGTGATGATTAGGCTTATGGCCATGTTCATGATTATGATTATGACTACGATTATGATGGTGATTATGATTATGATTAGGATTATGATAATGATTATGATTAAGGTTATGATTGCGACTATGATTAGGATTATGAACACGATTATTATAATCATTATGATTACCCTAATGATAGTTATTATGATTATGAATTTGTCTATAATTATTATTATGAAAATTATTAGTATTATGATCATGACTATGAATGTGATTATCACTATGATTATAATTATGATCACGAGCATGATTATTATAATGATTTTAATTCTGAATGTGATTATTATTATGGCTTTAATCATGATTATGATTATGATAATTATAGTGATTATGGCTATGATTGTGATTAGGATTATGACTATCATTATGATTAGGATTATGATTATAATTATAGTCATGATTATTGTAACGTGTACGATTACGACTACATTTGCAATTACGCCAACTATACAATTGCACTAAGAGTAGGGCTACGATAAGGTCTTATTTGCGATTACGATAAGAATAACAATTGCGATTACGATTGAGATAAACTATGTTGCAATAGAGACTTTTTCACGTCACCGCAGCCACCGCTTTGCGGCACTTAAATTTTAAGAAAACGTTATACATAGCTTTCTTTCAAGTTCTGCATCTTGGAAACTACTTAACGAAACTTTTTCCATTAATGTGCCACGTATAAAAAAAAAAAACATTTAAAAATTAAGTCAACATCTTTTTGATATTTATGAGTTTGACATTTTAATCTTTTTTTACACACAAACACGAAGGCGTATGGACTCCAGATCATCTAACGCTCGAACAATATGGTAAATAGGCATTGAAGTTTTATAAAATTGCATATTTCATATATATATAAAGAAAGGTATGCAAAAAAAAACAAAAACAATATGCATAAATCATATTTGCTTTAATAAAGGTCTGAAATCACAAAAATACCTTCAAGGAATTTGCAGAATTGAACTTTGTCGCAAGTTCACATGGGAAATCTGCTTGCGACGAGATTGGAGGAAATTTTAAGGGACTAGCAGCTAGAGCAACTCCCGACGTTACAACAAATTCATACATCGCACCGAGATGGCCGCATTGACATGGAATGCCCCAATAGCAAGTCTAAATGGTGAGGTCGTCGAAATTGCTATAGCTGAGTAGGTGATTCGCTTTCTCTCCGTATCAAGCTGAAGCAGAAAATTATTGAAAACCACTTTTCTGACGGTAGTCAACTTTTGTCTTGGCGACTACGTTTCTTATGGAAAAGCTTCTTTAAAGCCTCAGTTCATATTTATATTAATAGGCCGAGCTTCTCCTCCGACTTGTGGTGTGCGTCTTGATGTTGTCACACAAAGCGGAGGGACCTACAGTTTTACGCCGACTTCGAACGGTGATTGTATTTTTTTCTGAGAAGCTGTTTTTCATGGCAGAAATACACTCGAAGGTTTGCCATTGCCTGCCGAGGGGCGACCGCTGNGTTTTCTGTTGTTTTTTTTTTTTTGTTTGCGATGTTGCTTTGAACAGGGCTTACCACTACATCACAGCGGCCGCCAGTTCATATTTAATAAAGCGAAAAAGTTAAAACCCTAAATACACATACATATGCCATTTTTTCAGTTCCAAATATTTATTTAAAAAAAAAGTTAACACTTATGCCCTGCAGA
>NW_016210010.1:0-172 GCF_001687245.7 Rhagoletis zephyria
TCTGCAGTGAAAAGCTTTAAAATCCATTTAAAGAAAACCGCTGCAATCCGCAAGTTCACTTTCGAAGAATTCACTACGCTTCTGGTGCGAATTGAAGCAGTCCTCAACTCGAGGCCTCTATCCGCACTTTCTCAAGACCCAGCTGATATGACAGCACTTACTCCGGGTCACT
>NW_016210010.1:498-833 GCF_001687245.7 Rhagoletis zephyria
TCACGCGGCCACTTGTCAAACTGTGCTTCCTTCCAAAAGCACAATAGATAATTCTATACATATTTTCCTTCTGTATATTAAGGGTCTTAACTTCCCGTTTAAACATTGTACACAAGTACTTCTGTTTCTCTGCCTTTGCTTTTACTTCCAGATCGAAGACATCATGGCAGCACGGAAGGCGTGCCCCTGGCTCCAACGGCAGAGACAGACAACTGCCTACAATGCCGCTCTGCCACCGTTACCACGCATTGCGGACGTGCCCGGCCTTCAAGGCGATGAAGCCGCCGCAACGGTTGGGAGTAGCCCGCGCGCAAGGCTACTGCGTCAACTGCCTT
>NW_016210010.1:972-1927 GCF_001687245.7 Rhagoletis zephyria
TACCACGCATTGCGGACGTGCCCGGCCTTCAAGGCGATGAAGCCGCCGCAACGGTTGGGAGTAGCCCGCGCGCAAGGCTACCGCGTCAACTGCCTTGCGCTCACCCAAACTACCGGGGAATGCGACTCGCCGGGTAGTTGCAAGACCTGTGGCTTAGCGCACCATACGCTGCTGCATGTGGCAGCTAACAGGCCCGCGCGCACAGGCCAACGAAACCAGCAGCCCAACCGGGCCAAATCGACATCATGCAAGCCCATCAAGCGGAGGGCACCGCCGAAGAAAGGTGGGCAGAAGAAGGCGCAGAAGAACCCGCGCAACCAGGCGCCGCAACCGCCGCGCAAGAAGACCGCCCACCGGACGATCGCGCGCACTCCCCAAGGCCTACAAACGGCCAATTTCCAGGGCCGCACCACCCACCGCGTCATTGGCAACACGATCCGCGCCCTGAAAGAGCTGCAGGAGACGCTCAGCAACGCATTCCTGCAGGGCGGGGACGATGTTTAAGCCGCCGCTTAAAATAAATTCAGCGGCCGTGCGTGCATCCTGTGGCCGCAGCGGTGTGAAGTTCGAAAAATGATTAACGGCCGCCTACCATCATCGTGCCAAATGATGCAAAAGTTAGTTCAGCTATTAACGCCGGTCTACGCGCACGCGCCCCCTTAATATTAGCATTTTAAAAATCTTTTTAACTGTGTCATCTTTTTAACATCCGTGAAAATATAAACTTTAATTGTTAAAAACTTTGAATAAACCGAGCGGAAGTTTGTAAAATTAAAAATTGAAAACCAAAGTATTTCCTTAAAGCGGAAAGAAACTGTGTGTGTGCAAGGTGAGTGCGAAAGGCAACCATTGGAANGAAACTGTGTATGTGCAAGGTGAGTGCGAAAGGCAACCATTGGAATTATTCATCTATATCTATATCTATATCTAAATCTATATCTATATCTATATCTAT
>NW_016210011.1:0-1231 GCF_001687245.7 Rhagoletis zephyria
CTTGACCAATAGAACGTTCGCTGTCAAATACAACAATAAATTTTCGAAAGCCAAGAGGCTTTATAATGGAATACCTCAGGGCTCGCCCCTTTCGGTAGTGTTATTTATTGTTGCATTCGACGAAATTAATAAAATATTTCTCAACTTTAAAAGGATATCGTACATGGTTTACGCGGACGATGTGATACTCTTCACTAAGCGTAAAGATCGAAAATTAGTTCATGACGACTTCCATCAAATCCTTACGAGCGATTTCTAATTGGTCAGAGGCTTCAGGAGCATCCCTTGCATACGACAAATGTAAAATCCTACACTTATGTAAGAAACAAAATTGTTCGCCTTTGTTGTTAAATTTTAATGGTATCGATATTAAAAGCTATGATAGCTTAAAAATATTAGGTGTTATCTTCGACAAAAGATTTACATTTAGAGAACACTGTAAACACCTTAGAGCAGAGTTAAGCAAAAGACTTAATGTTATAAAATACTTGTCGTCGAAACATTGTTTGATAAAGTGACCAATACTTGTTAATGTCACAAGAGCTCTTATGATCTCAAAGGTGGATTACGGACTGCCGATATACCGGCAATGTGCAAAGGCCAACATACATAAGGATGATAACACCACCATATCACGCAGCTGTTAGGAGAAGCATCCGCGCCTTCCCTACATCTCCAATCGCTTGCATCCTCTCGGAAGCTGGGATGCCGTTACTTCAAGAACACATTGCATACAATACCCTCAAATTAATACCAAAAGTTTTGCAAGGCAACAATTCCCTGGTGCTCAACCTAGCAAAGACTCAAACAAATAAGTAAAAAAAATTCTCGCCACCCGTCCACAATAGCCAAATGTATATCAGCGGCGAAAGAACTGGGTATCCCTACTGCTATAAAGAGCTCTATTTTTAAAAGTCCTCCACCCTGTCAACCAATAAGCAGGTACATTTATTCGAACTTGGTAAAATACCGTAAAAGCGAAACCAATCCAGTAGTATACCAGCAACTTTTTGTAGAGCTTACAACAGATTTACAAAACAAGGGATGGAAATTACTTTACTCCGACGCATCCAAAGATAAGTCTCAAACCGCTTATGCTGTCGTCGACTCTAAACTCTCCACAATTTGCGCTGGGAATCTCTTTGACTTTTGCTCAATATATACAGCTGAAGCAGTAGCGATATTACAGGCAGTTGAATACACACATAAAACAAAAGGAAAGTGGGTTGTA
>NW_016210011.1:1645-1927 GCF_001687245.7 Rhagoletis zephyria
GAGAACCACCTACTCAACGCAATACGACACAAGTTGCTGGAGCGTAAAGGGTCAACGAGAATCATGTGGATTCCTGGCCATGTAGATATCAAAGGTAACGAAGCTGCTGACCGGAGGGCCAAACTTGCAACAATTGAACCTCTTTGCACTTCCGAATGGTTCCTGAAAGACGACATTATACGCTTGGTACATGCACAAATAACGACCGAAAGTGCACATAAATTTTTAAATTGGCAACACCATTATAGTAAGTTTACTACAAAGGGAAATAAACTCGTTTAC
>NW_016210012.1:0-1927 GCF_001687245.7 Rhagoletis zephyria
GAAACTAAGAAATCAAATCGCAAAACTATTTAATTGGAAAGCAATATGAATTACCCATTGGTTTCACAGCCGTTCATTGCTTTAAAATGAGCACTAATTTTATTTTGTCAACAATTTTCGTAACGATTATACACAATAATGAAATAACGTTTATGTGCAGTCAATGGAGAGTTGCATATTCCAATTTAAAAATATTGCAATAACCGAATTTAATTGAACGCGAAAATACATACAAAAACAAAAACCATTTGAAATTACCATTGCAAGTACTGGACTATAGATTTTTTTTAAAGACGATCCTAGTCTATACCTTTCATTCATTCACAGTAAATGGGTATTGGACCAATATATATATTTGGAGTTGTTCTTTTCCATTTCCATTTCCGCTTCCAGTTTTCGTTTCTTTTTTTTTAGCGCACAAAAGCAAATAACCAAATCTATCGCCTATAATGGTACATGCCATAACCAATGGGTGTGCTGCCCATGGCACGTTCGGTGGCCTTCTCAATGCTCGCATGAACGCACCGATAACAGCACACATAGGCCAAACATCACTTGAATAGTATACGCCGAAAGGCGCGCCTAAAGTCCTTGTTGAAGATGGTGTAAATGGCCGGATTCAAGGCGGAGTTCATGTAGCCCAGCCAGAAAGCGATCGCGAACGCCGAATCCGGTATGTCGCAATAGCTGCCACAGGCCGGCACCAGGATGTAGAGGAAGAAGAACGGCAGNACATCACTTGAATAGTATACGCCGAAAGGCGCGCCTAAAGTCCTTGTTGAAGATGGTGTAAATGGCCGGATTCAAGGCGGAGTTCATGTAGCCCAGCCAGAAAGCGATCGCGAACGCCGAATCCGGTATGTCGCAATAGCTGCCACAGGCCGGCACCAGGATGTAGAGGAAGAAGAAAGGTAACCAGCAGGCTATAAAACTGCCCATAATTAGACCCAATATAAGTGTGGCACGCTTCTCTTTTTTGCGAGCGATGCGCCGCTTCTCCTTTTCGGGATCGCGTGGTTTTTGAACCTTTGGTATGGCCGGTTCCAGTTCGGCTTTTACCACTTCGGAGGGTTTCAATGTTTTCGATGTCGCCACCGCTGTGGCAGTCGCCTTTGCTTCGTTTCGTCGCGCTTGGTTTGCCGCTTTGCGTCCGAAGATCGGTTGGCATAGTCGGAACTTCAGCGGCTTTACCACTGCGCAACGACTTACCACACCCGAATCGGAGCTGGATGGATCGAATTCGCTAACCATATCGGTGTCAATACCTACCGAGAGTGCGCGACACCGGCCTGCTATAGGAGAGACGCGTAACTCATTTGGTGATGCGCCTGCTGTCGCCGCCGCTGCGCCACCACTCGCGTTCGGTGTCATTAGCGTCGCGCCGGTGGACATGGCATTGGAGGCTCCTGTGGCAGTTGTTGTTGGCGCCGTCCCACTAGTCACGCCATCAGTGCCGATGGGCGTGGCACTATCATTGTTATTATTGTTGGAAGCTGGTGAATTGGACGTAGCTGCAGCGGCCATTGACGGTGGCACGGGCACATTTAGGGCGCCGCGGCTCGTCGCTATTGTACTCACCTTCAGTGTTTCCCGGTCCGTCGCGGACAGCGTGCAGTTTGGTGAACCAGGCGTGAGCATGCTGAGCGGGGACGGTACGTTTGAGTTGCCATTCGGATAGACGAGTGGATGCGGCTCCATGTCGGCTGCCTCCGATGTGGAAATGTCCGACGCGAGATCGCACGTCACTGTGGGTATCTGCATTGGCAGCGAGGCGCTATTCGGTGGTGTTTCAATGGTGGCTATTTGACGCTGCTGATTCATTTGCAGCGCGCTAATGGCGCTCGACGACGGCATTGGAATGGTGCCCTTCTTGCCGATGGTGGTGAAGCTGGTGACCTGCAGGAGAATGGAAATTCAAATAAGTTTT
>NW_016210013.1:0-1927 GCF_001687245.7 Rhagoletis zephyria
TTTTCGTATTTTTGGGACATCTTCGAGATTTTCTGGGTTCTCGGGAATACATCGGGATTTTTGTGTTTTCCTTTATATGCGTTTGCAGCGAATTGCATGTATTATTTGCCCTAAAAATCGTATGTAGGCAACAATATCATTAGCTGGTTAAGTGGCGCCTTCCGCGGACCACTAACCTTCTCTCAGTTAATAAGTAAGCAGCCTTTCATGCGCTGACTTCACTTTCTCTCAATTTCGTACCAGGGATGCAAAATCAAATTTTCAAATTGTACCTATTTGCGGAAAAAGATGTACCTTAAAGTAGAAAATGTACCTAAAAAGTGTATACACATGTGTTTTTGTGTATAAGTTTAACCATTTTCGTTATTCAAAGCGTCTTTGGAAGGATTTTCACCAATGTTTATGCCTCTTCACAAAATAGAGAGGCTATTAAACAAATTGCCCACACAAAGAAACAAGGAAAAGAAGAACTCATCCTATCATAACAAGAAGAAGTTATTTTCCTACGTTCCCAATTTATTCAAAGTAATGTGCTTGTACCGAACAGACATTCAAATTAAAAAGGCTGAAGAGCACGATTGTTCTCTTCTTTCTTTACTTCTTTCCAAAGTCTTTTTTTCCCCTCTCATTCTCATTATTTGATGACGTCGTAGAGGGTCGCTTTTAGCACGACTGCCGCAATCTTTTATTATACCATTCTTGGAAGAAGCAGAACACTCAGACTTTAAAATGTCCGTTAATCTGATCTTTTGGGTGAAAACCCGGTTTTTGGCAGGCGGAGGTCAGCTTTACTACAAATGTTTGTACATATGTATACATATATGTACATAAGCTACTAAGAAACCGTCAACAATATGTACATATGTATGTACATACATACATACATATGCATTAGGAAATTACGCAATTGACAAAAAAATGACTACATTGAAACTTTTCTAAAACATAAATTTAAAAATTTGTCGATGATTTAAATGGTTATTTTTTAAACGATAAGATTTAAAAATCATTTCGGAACTGGAAAAATGTATCTCTTAATTTCCAAGAAAATCACTAGCTTCTCAAATTGTAAAATGTTACTAAATTTATTAATTGACGAGTTTGAACTGATTTTATGAAGTTTGTAAACTTAACAAACTTATAGCCGCACTCAGAAACGTTTATTAAGTTATATTTAAATATTTCTTGATTAATTATTACTAAACCTATTAGTTAACAATTCCACTCATAGCCAATATTTAGGGAGCCGAAATCTGAGAAACCCGAAATAGTCCCGAAGATCCCGATATATTCCCGAGAACCCCGAAAATCTCGAAGTAGCCTCGAAAAACCCGAATTAGTCCCAAAAGTCCCGATATATTCCCGAGAACCCCGAAAATCTCGAAGTAGCCTCGAAAAACCCGAAATAGTACCAAAAATTGCGATATATTCCCTAGAACCCGGAAAATCTCGAAGATGTCCCAAAAATACGAAAATAGTACCAATACCAAAAATTCCGATATATTCCCGAGAACCCGGAAAATCTCGAAGATGTCCCAAAAATACGGAAATAGTACCAAAAATTCCGATATATTCCCGAGAACCCAGAAAATTCGAAGATGTCCCAAAAATACGAAAATAGTCCCAAAAATTCCGATAACCCCGAAAATCTCGAAGATGTCCCAAAAATACAAAAATAGTCCCAAAAATCCCGATATATTCCCGAGAACCCAGAAAATGGGGCACCGAAATTGCGCATATGGACATTTAGACATTATTTCGGTTTCAACCGAAACTGTGCATGTATGCTTTATTTCGGTTTTTACCATATGCATTATTTCGGTTTTAAACCGAAACTGTGCATGTATGCATTACTTCGTTTTTTTCATATGCATTATTTCGCTTTTAAAACGAAAGTATGCATATGCATAATTTCGGTATTTTCTCA
>NW_016210014.1:0-1927 GCF_001687245.7 Rhagoletis zephyria
TTCCGCATTAATTTTAACATTCGCATTCGCTTTCGCATTCGCAATAATCGCGGATCTTTTGCGAATGAGAATATTCAAGGGACCTAAAGTAACATTTATTTTCTTTAGGAGTTAAACTTGGCCAAATATCTTTTATTANATTTTCTTTAGGAGTTAAACTTGGCCAAATATCTTTTATTACCAACTAAAAGTCCTTTCCGGACAATAAACAAACCGCTTATCCAAATTAAACAAGTTTGGTATCAAATGAAAGAAGACTTAAATAGCTTTAAAACTGAAATGTCTAAACAAGCAAAGTCATCTATTGAAAAATATTTCAATAAAAAATGATAATTAATTACCATAGAACAAACCTTGGGTCAGGTATATGAATTTCTTTAGTATTAAATGATATAAAAAATATAATTAGAGGTGGTAACCTTCGTTGGTTATTTCTGTTCAAAAGCTATTTCAGTCCTCTTTCACATGATACCAAATTTGTTGAATTTTGATAAGCTGTTTGTTTATTATCCAGAAAAAACTTTCGGAATAAAAAATATTAGGCCAAGTTTAACTGGCAAAAAAATCGGGTTTTTTTCAATATTTGAGAAGCTCGAGCAAAGAGTAAAAATGTGGTAGAACCTTCCACTAAGGCTTAACTTAAAGCTAGAACCCTAGGCTACCCCCCTGAGAATACCATCCCTGCACCATTACTTGTCATTTGTTGAACAATAAAAAAAATGCTGGCAAATTGTGCTATTGAAAAAAAAAGCTGCCAAAATCAGTTTTTGCTGTTCAATAAACGGCTATAAGTGATCTTAGGGTCAAGAAGAAGAGATGGTATTTTTAGGGATTGTAGTCGAAAGTCCAAGTCTTAATTTAAGCTTAAGTGGAAGGTTCTATCACCTTTTTACTCTTTGCTAGAGCTTCTCAAATATTGCAAAAGCCCGATTTTTTGACACTTTGACCTCGATTTTCTCAAAACCTGTACGTGTTGGATCCTTTGTACTTACGGATTCGTAATCAGCACAAAAAAGTCTATCAAAAATAGCTTTAACATTTGTCGCACCAACATTTTTTTTCATTTTTGTTGGCCTGTGTAATCAGTATTATTAAGAAGGGTCACCAACGACAGAAAAAAAATAAAAATATATAAAACGTACATATGCATATATACATGTAGAATTTTACTAAGTGCTCATTTACACACGGCGATTTTTGTTGCCGCAACTCGACGTTTGTTGGAGAGAGCGTGACGAAGAAAGGAGAGGGGCACCGAGTTGCTCGTGCTCGGGCAACACGCTTTGTGCTCTCGTTCGTCTGTGTAAATTGAACCGCTGTTCACAGCTGACAACAACAATTGCATACACACAAATCGCCGTGTGTAAATGAAACGAGCAACACCAAAAGGGAATGTGAAAAATCGCGGCGAAAAAAGTTTCCGTGTATAAACGCAGTCTAAGCGCTGTCGCACTTACGCCTTTTTATCAACGATAAATGATTTAGTCGAGCGTATCTTAAGTTTAAGGTATTTGAATAAAGTTAAATTGTATTTAAAGATTTGAATTTGAACAGAGTTTGAATTGAATTTTAATTGAAATAGAAACTTAAACACGTCGTTTAGCCACACGTCTTCGCTTGGTTCGCGTTACTCTTCAACTGAACTTCGACTCGTGTCGGACATGCAAACGTTGTCGCTTTGCAGCCAGCCTTAACCCTTCAACTCCCACATTCGGCCATTTTGTTATATATTCGCCCCGAATGTTTCGTCGCTATCTTTTGCCCACGGCTTCATATATTCAGCGCAGGTTGTTGAGTTAATCGGACCTTCCGAGTTTGTAAGTTTTCGTACTTCATACGAGTTTTTACCTTTGCTTTCGTTATTTGGTAGGGCCCAACAATTTTGGTTCCAACTTGAGACCGCTACCAAATTGTGTACGCATGATTG
>NW_016210015.1:0-646 GCF_001687245.7 Rhagoletis zephyria
ACGATCTGGTGGACGCCAGCTGAAGAGGCAGAGTAGTGAAGCCTGCATTTTTTAAACTTGTCATTTCAGAGAAATATAGAGGTAGGGGTCAAAATCTCGCAACAAAAATCTCACAGCAAATTTTTAAACCAGGTGCACCAGATTGGATTCTGATGACAAGGNACTTCCATGACGATCTGGTGGACGCCAGCTGAAGAGGCAGAGTAGTGAAGCCTGCATTTTTTAAACTTGTCATTTCAGAGAAATATAGAGGTAGGGGTCAAAATCTCGCAACAAAAATCTCACAGCAAATTTTTAAACCAGGTGCACCAGATTGGATTCTGATGACAAGGAGTACCCATAGTATGGCTAGTTGGAAAGGGAAAGGTCTCAGCTTCATTTCAGGCTAGTTGGTTTAGTTGGAAAGTACAAGAGCGTATTTTGGAAATCTGCCGAATCTCAAAAGCCAAACAAACAAAGTGAGCACCAGATGTGTTTATTGAAAAAAATGGGAAAAGGAAAAGGGGAAACATAATTTCTACCGCCGCCGCACACCAACCATTTTTGCCGTGTTCCACCAGCACTCCTTCCAGTGGTCCTTCTTCTCCTCTTCTCTTCACCTTCTGGCAACACTGGCTCAAACTGGCCCACTTGATCGAAGCCGTTT
>NW_016210015.1:734-911 GCF_001687245.7 Rhagoletis zephyria
GGCGGCCGCGAAGGTCTTGCCGGCGCAGCTGGTAGTCCTCCTCCAGACGGGGGTCAGCTTGACGCGCTCGCTGGTCGGCAGCTTCAGCAGCCCAATCCGGCCGATCCAACAGGTCGACAATCAGCTCGTTCGCTCTTTTCTTGGCAAAAATGTGATGAACATTTGCCATATGCTTTT
>NW_016210015.1:987-1234 GCF_001687245.7 Rhagoletis zephyria
GTGCTCTTCAGGGCGCCCAAAAAGTGGGAAGGTGTACCCCGGGCAGTGCGAGCCAGGCGCTGGTGCAGGCAGCGTGCCAGCGTCGTCGTGGTCGTCGTGGTCGTCGTCGTCATCCTCATCCTCATCAGCTTCAGCTTCAACAGCAGCAGCAGCAACATCATCCTCTTCTTCTTGTCCTCCTCTTTCTTCTTCTTCTTGCTCTTCAGCATCATCACCATCTTCTTCTTCTTCATCATCAACTTCCTCC
>NW_016210015.1:1341-1927 GCF_001687245.7 Rhagoletis zephyria
CGGCAATCTGAGCAGTTGCCGGCAGGAAAAACCGGTCAAAAACGCCGGCCAGTTGAGCCATCGCCCGCTTCTCTTTGATGGTAAAACCAACCAAAGTTGGACTAACCTTGGTGGCGCACTTGAAGCAGACACAAAACAGGCGCCGCTCCTTGCTTGAAAACAAAAAATTAAAAACTTCATCCTAGTAAAGAAAACAATGACAAAAGAAACAATTAAACTCTCACTTTTAAAAACTGTCTGATATCCACACTNCAACAAAAGCAAAATCCAAGCTTGAGCACCTGGTTTAAAAATCAAACTTTCAAAATCGAAACTAAACTCCTAAAATTCGCTAAGATTTTCTGAAGCACTTTCCAACTAAACCAACTAGCCTATCATGAAGCTGAGACCTTCCTCTACCCAACTAACCATACTATGGGTACTGCTTGTCATCAGAATCCAAATTGAAGCACCTGGTTTAAAAATCAAACTTTCAAAATCAAAACTAAACTCATAAAACCCCCTAAGATTTTCTGAAGCACTTTCCAGCTAAACCAACTAGCCTATTAGGAAGCTTAAATTAATAAATAGTCAACAAACACAGAAA
>NW_016210017.1:0-1927 GCF_001687245.7 Rhagoletis zephyria
AAATATTGTAAAAATCACAACTTTTTTATTAAAAAAATTTCTTGGTAAATATAATACATATCGCTAGCTTAGAGTGAAAAGTTACTAAGTCCTCTTTTAAAAACTTTACAGGATGGGAGAAAAAAACGTCTTATAGCCATTTTCTTCAAGTATTTCGCAAAACTTTGAACACAATATTTTGCAAAACTCCACAAGACTCAGAAGGTTTCGATCGTTATTAATAGATTTCGTATTTTTGCCTTTTCGGATTTTAAGCGCCTCTTTTGGACTTAGCAGATTTGCGTTTGTTAATTATAATCGAATAAAAAAAAAAACAAGCACCTTACTAAAATATCAGCTTTCAGAAAAAGTGGACTTAGCGGCTTTTCACTCTAAACTAGCGATATGTAGTCTTGCCCTTTGAGCATTCAATCAATGTTCAGACTGTAGGCAGTATTTGCATGTGAGTTTACATTCAAGTCGCATTGCAAACAATAAAGCATCCGCATACCCAAGCCTTAATATGACATATTTTGCCTACTCCTCCACCCTACATTCGTCAACAAATATTAAGTGCTTGTAACTACATATTATTATAGCCTTACATGGCGTATACGTAACCTAACTCACACGAGCTGCATATCCAACCCCCATTCACGCTCGCAATCGCATTCATTTCATTTATTTGTATTGATTGCTTGAAATCACGATATTTCTTCTACTTGCTCCATTCTAAATCTTCACTCTATTTGCCGTAATGGGGTGCGAATAAATTGTTTCTAATCCGACTCAAAGCAACGACTTCCGTCTGTTATCCTTCACTGACTTCACTCGGGCTATTTGAGATTTTGCCAATTACCATTTTACTGAAAGATTTGCACACAATTAAATGGATTCTAATTCTTTGACAAATATTTAACTGTTGTCATATTTTTCACTCAAATAATTTCAGTAGTTGCAAGTGCTTTTATTGCAGCCATTGTTTGTTGTTGATTCACTCACTAAGCCTTTTAAGTTGCTACTCAAGTGTTTGGCTGTATGATTGGCTTTTACTACTACTCCTGTTACTAACTATTGATTGCAACAGCAGTTGTAATCTATGTTGTTGTTGTTGTTGTTCTTGTAGCCAAATGCCATTGCAATTATTATTAATATTTACTTTGTGTGGACATTTATTTACTTTATTTGGTGTTTTTGTGTGTTGCCAATAAATTGTCATCGGCGATGCCACAAAGTGAATACTGTTTGAGGTTAATTTGATGGCCAAGTACTTACGAAAGTGCTTTTTTGCTTACAAACAAACGTTCGGCAATATATATATGTATGTGTTTTCATGTATACATATATGTAAGTATATAGTAAATATAGTTATATGAATTTACAAATATTTATGTATACAATATATTCATATGTAACTTATGTAGGTGAAAGTTTCTTAAGCCTATGAAAAAATTTACTTGCGAACTATTAATTATTTACTCTTTTTCGTAACTTTGTCATGAAAGTAAATATCAGCAGAGGTAGTTTGTTTTTGTGCAGATATACATCCCAACAAATTAAGCACACGTATAGGTTACAACCTGTATTAAAATATAGAATATTTTTTGAAAAGAGCTGCCACTTTTTCAAAAGTTAAAATTAATTAATTAATAGAATAAATAAAGTATCACAATAATGTGCATGTCAAACAAAATGGGTTCAAAAACGATTTATTCAGCTATATGTTTAAAGAGGGTTGCCACCTGTTCAAAAATTTTAAATTAAATTGATAATAAGTCAAATGAAATATTTTAATATGGGTATCAAACGACAGATGTTTAAGAACTCCTTCTTCAAAAATATTATTAAAGCGAGCTGCCACCTGTTTCGGATTTTAAAATCAATTTAAATGAAATGTGCGAAAATTACGTCAAGTCAAACATAAGGTATTTAAAAAGGCTTTATTTCG
>NW_016210018.1:0-1926 GCF_001687245.7 Rhagoletis zephyria
CGCCGCCGCCAAATTACCGTCCTCCTTTTGCGTGATAACAACAAACAACAAAATGAACTCAAAAATCAACTGAGGCAACCGAGCGAGCGAGTGAACAAGCGGGATTTTTTTCTCGGGTAATAATAAAGTCATGCGCCTGGCAAGGGGTCGCCCTTGCAGGGAGTAGTACTTTTCTTGCACTGTTTTGGATCCTTTTAGATAATAAACAAATTGACAGGCAAAATGAACAGTGTAGTAACTGGAATGTGTGTGCAGTCTGCACACCCGTCTAGCGAAAAAAGGGGAAAATGATGCAGCACTGAGCAGTAACACAAGGGGTAAAATGCAGTGGGCAAACACGTGGCGGGCCTAGTGCAGAAGGAGGCATTCCAAAGAGACATTTACACGATTGGGTATTACACCATGGCCAAATGGAGTGACTGAGATCGGCACTTAGGGCACAGAATTTTAGCTTTAGAAAAATTGACTGAATTGGGCGCAATCGATTGCCGCCGTTGTCGTGCCAATGAGAGAGTGAAAGAAAGAAAGAAAAAGCAAAGAGTGCATCGATCCTCGAGTGCTCCATCAGCGCTAAAGGATTCGAAAAGGGCGGACAACATGAATTGTGCGGATCTACTCACTCGGTGTGTTTGTTCACCAGCGATGAACTACTGCTACTGAGTGCTCAGTGAAGGAAAAGCCGATTAGAAAAAAAGGGGAGTTAAGATGAGTGAGTGGAGCTTTGTTGACATTAACGCCACTGTGATTTTCTTTCAGAAAACTTACTGTCAGTTTGTGACTGCTAAAGGTGTGATGGGTGAATGTGTGTATTCTGATTTACAAATGTTACAAATTCGTACCTTTTAGAGATTTAAAAAATTTAAAACATTTGCCAAAAACCGGCAACTAACTTCTTAGAGACATTGCAAAAAAAGAAACAAAAAGTTTTCTGGAAAAAAACTTTAAAATGTTCAAACGTCAGGACGATGATGATGAATGGTTTTGAAAAGTGCTCAAACTGGAACCATGTACACGCACCAGTGAGAGCAGCAGGCGTCAGCGAAGCGATGTGCAGGCTTGTGCCTGGTCACCATACTACCAGCACCCTGCCAGCACAGTATTGGCAGCAGCAACAGCAGCAGCCTGCTGACCTTTGACACTGCTACTGTTCATGTGCCCCAGCAGTGGGGCGATTAATGGAAAACTTTAAAATTCAATTTTTCATTAATTGATGGCAAGCATCACTGGGCTTACTATCGATTTGAGGGCAGATCAACCGTTTGCCTGCCTTTTTACTGCTTGTTTGCTTCTGAATTCATTACACGAGTGCCAGAATATTGTGCGACATATTTTTCAGCATAAAGAGAATTATTCTATATAATTTAATTTTAAAACTTTTACAAAATTTTAAAAATGTAATCATGCCAACAAAAAAATATATAGCTGGTTCAAAAAATAATGAAAAAAAGAAAAATACGATTACGACCAGTTGCTCAAATTAATCAAGCTATTCAATTAGAGAAAGTGACTTTTGCAACTGGCTAAACGAAACCGTTTTNCAAACAAAACCGATTTGGGAAAGAAATATAAATTGCTGCACTATACACTGCACCAGCAGTTCATTTGGAGTGCTGCAAATTTGGTGATAAATGAAGTCCAATGACAGAGACCAGACTAGACCAGACACACACAGAAAATGGCAGCAATTAACAACAGACACACACACTCACTCATTCACTGTCATTTGTCTTCAATGAAATGAAGTTTGCTAAAATTAATTTAAATCAATTTGGCAATCGTTGAAAAAGGGGGAAAGGAGAAAGCACATCATCATCCACAACAACGTTAGAGCAGTAGCCAAAGAAATAGCGATTAAATTAATTAGTCACAGGGCAATTGATGGCACTGTGGTGCTGTGACAGGACAATTAATGAAGATTAATGAATT
>NW_016210019.1:0-1926 GCF_001687245.7 Rhagoletis zephyria
TCCCAGCGCGGTTTAAAAATTAAACCCAAATTTTTGACCGTGTACTTACATATGTTCACTTCTTTAAATACATACATATTTACATGTATTTGTTTCTTTAGCACCCTTTTTAGTACAACGACCAATTTGTTAGCACATAAACGACGCATGCGCCGCACTTGTGTACGTACAAGTTTCAGTAAAAAATATTAATAAATAAAAATCAAAGCAATCGAGAAGTATGTAGGTTCAACTTTTTTGTTAACAATACAATTCGAATGTAAATAAATTATAAAATATTAACACTCCTATAAATAAACATATATGCAATAAATGATATACGTATCTATGTATGAACATTAGAGTGGTTAAAAACTCGAAGTTTTTTGAAAATTCCTTTTGAAATATCCTCCAAAGGATATTCAAGGTTAAAAGCGAACATAAAGAAATAAATTTTTTTTTAAATTTTTCGCAAAATGTTAAAACTTATTTTGGAATATCGTAAAGTTTATCTTGGAAATTAAAAATTTTGTAATTTTCTTCAAAAAAGATCATTTAACAGTTTCTGAATCGTATGGCTTAATAAAGTGTGGACCATAAGTATTCGCGACCCACATATTGAAAATTTTGGCTATTATTTTTTTTAAGATTAATTTTAATTGTTTTTTCTTTTTAATATATGTAGTATATTCTGTGACATAATTCCAAGTTTACTAATTAAAAAAAAAAAAATTCGACAAACTTTGGTAAAAATTTCGAGCTTTTTGTTTAGATTTATTTGAAAGATATTTGAGTATGCAATTTTGTAGTCCATTAAATTTTAGTATAACAAAGTGCAAGGTTGAAGTAGTTAAGACTTACCGTTGATTTAAAAAAAAATTTGTTTGGCAGTTTCGGTAATTTTCTTCCATACAAAAAAAACTTTTTAAACAAGGATAAACTTGATAATTTAACTTAAATTGTCTTTTTGCAAATAAAATAGGAAAATTAAAAAATTCTTAATGGGCTGTTTGCAACTCTCATGAAATTTCACAAGAAATATTTTTCATTATTTCTTGTACGTTAAAAAGTACTTTGCTGGTGCTGTAAATTTTTTTTTTTGAGAAAAAATTATGGGAGCAATTTTTTCTTGGAAGCCTCAAACTTTTTTTAAGAAATTTTGATGGAAAAAAATTTCTTTTCCATTTCGTGTATGTCATTTGATATGAACTTTTAATTTTTTCTGAGAGCTGCAAACAGCCCCTACGAAAAATTTTATGATGTTGAGTAATAAGTTTTAAGCTTAGTTTAAAATCGTTACATTGATTTTATACCTTCAAATTTAAAATTGAAAAACTTTTCGTGGATTGAATTTATGAAAAAACATAAGAGACTTTTTACAACCTTCAATTTCCTTCAAAAATGGAAATCGCTCTCTTTGATATGTTGATCTCAAAGGGAGTTATGAAATTTAAATACCCGACGAGCGACCTCGAAATCCTTGCGCTGTGATAGGCGTATATTTAACTGCCCCGAAAATATTTCACAATGGATTTTGAAAAAAAAGCAATAGGCGATTTGTTTGAACCAGCCTAATGAACATGAATAATCTATGGACATTAGGGTGCCTCAAATATTTTTTTTGGAAAATTACGAATTATTTTAATGTCCCGAAAATATATCGGAAGGGAATTTGAAAACAAATAGTAGATCGAACCAATGCATGCACATTAGGGTGCCAAATATTTTTTTACTCTTTTTAGTTTTTCCCTTTATCACCATATACCAGTCTAACTAGTCAGCAAATGCAACCGCATCCATCGTTGAAGTGATGATAACCCTGTAACGGCAAGTATAAAAAGTGCTTTCGCTCACAAAAATGGAACGACCCAAAAGGCCTGCAGCGCAAAAAATGAGCATTCTTTGTTCTTCAGTAGTAAGCTCCACCACCCAGTATAGATCGTTTGT
>NW_016210020.1:0-1926 GCF_001687245.7 Rhagoletis zephyria
AAAATAAAAATTTCACTTTTTTATCCATACCTTCACAACGGCATACATAACTACATAGGTACATTAACCTTAGAATACTAACTTTTGTACATACATAGGTATGTACATATCTGAATTTAATTGTGGCTCATTGTGGGCATACTTGGTAGAAGTTTTCTTCCAAGGATTCTCTTGAAGANTGTAGGTTTAAATACATTACAAAGATGTATCAGGTATAGAAATAAAATATCTATCCAAGAAATGCGATGGACGGGGCAAGGATATAACTTGGGTATAAAATAGTTCAATTAGGCTTCTCAAATAGGTGGCAATCCTATTCAAAATATTTTAATATATTTTGTATGACACCCCCACTCTTTCGTTGGGAAAACATTAATTTTTCAAATAATGTTTATATTCGTTTACTCACTGGATATATTTGTTCGGGCATGCACCGGATTGGTTGACGTGTTATCTCTGCCTTATGGACGACGATTTGTCGGAGAACATTCTGAGTATTTATTTGGAAATGACTTCTCGGACTTAATGCATCTTCATCACATCTAACATATTAGTTAGAGTTGGGAATCTTCCTACTAAGATAGTTTAGATTCTTTAGGAGAACTAAAAGAATTTTTTTTTCCTTTGAAGCAAAAGTGTTGAAAACGTTAAAATGTATTGTACCTAAAAAATAAATCTATGCTCGTTTTCCACTCTGAATGTGCATATAATAAAACAACGATGCTGCTTTTATTTTCAGATATTACCATCATTATTCTCAGCACCAGGGTCATTACGGCAGCATTTTTCAATTAAGAGAAGCTCTACATCTGCCTCCGCTTAACATAATTGCTCAAAGAAAACCCGTTATTTCCCCCTTAAGCCCCAGAAAGAAAAGCTCTTGGACTCATGGTATGCCTGGCTATATGGAAATCTTGGGGACAATGGCACCCACACCGAAACCTGCAACTACTAATTACTGCATACCATCTAGTATATTCACTAAAAACAACAAAAATACCATACCAACTCGACAGGATTAGTACAACACAAATGCAACACTATCAAGGCGTATTAATACAGAAGGCTCTAAACTTGACGGAAAGGTTGGTGGAGAAGTCTTCTACCTAGAGCTGGAACTAAAAATATCTCTTCGGTTTCTTGGCAACTCTAGTGATACTTTGCGAAAGTGCTGGCTATCCAGGAGGCTACTCTGCATCAGGTCAAAAGGCTTGCTGTCAAACGACATATATTTATCTTTTGACAGTCTAGAAGCCCTGAAGGCTCTAGACACATGCATACACAATACGAAGTCTCTCACTGAATGCCACATATCTCAAAACAAGATTTTCCAGCGGTATAGAATACAACGCATATGGGTGCCTGGAAACCGAAATATTGAGCGAAACTGCAAAGCTGACAAATTGGCGAGCAACAGCACGAATACCCCTAGTCTTCCGGAGAAGGACATGCTGGGTGACTTAGGACTGGGTCTACCCTTGGTACGAAAAAAAAACGGGAAAATATATGTATAAAACATAAATACTTTAAGCATATCTGAATCGGTTCTCAAGTCAAAGGCAACATCAAATCGGGCTTCTCTCAGCTGTAAAATGAAAAGTATTTTCAAAATCAGGTAAAACCAAATAAACATTTGTTTCTTCTTACAAAATATGTATTTGAATATAAGTAGCTATTTTATTAAGAAGAAAGGTGTAAATCATAACCTATCGCAATCCTTCTTTGTTACATGTTCGATACCCTAACGCAACTCTATTCAATATTTTATTTTATGCTTACTGCACTTTTTGTTTACCCTTGCCACCCCTTATCTTTCGCAAGATCCAGCGTATTGTAAAAACAGAAACTGCGAATGCTACCAAAACCGCGACCAGAAGTAGAGCAGCAACATCCAGTAAATAGAATTGGTACCACTTCAAATCCATG
>NW_016210021.1:0-1747 GCF_001687245.7 Rhagoletis zephyria
GTGTATTGAACGTACTTGAAGACCTGCCAGGGTTTTAACGAGACGGAGGCGATTGCAGCATTAGCCCACCAGCCATTTCTGTGAGGTGTCACCCTCACATACTAAAGTGGCGGAATACTGCTCTCGCCAGCCCAATATCAGACTAATCGTATACATGCTCCAGTATGCCATGAACAGGATCTAACTGGTCTCAATCCTGGGATGCTTTTTGGGAGGCGGCATCTGTTTTTTTAAGGAAATATTCCACAAGTTTTGATATATGATTTTGCCTCAGAAAAATTAAAAAGCAAACATAAATTTGGCTTAATATTAGTAATTTATTCAAATGATTTATTCCTCGGAACTCTTACATACAAACAGGTCTACATGGAGTGATGGACAATAAAATAGAATCATTCAAATTTCGAGGGTGCAAAGTTCGAGGTAATGCACAAAATAATTTTTTCTTAGGTGCAGCCAAATTATAACAGCAGAAATGTTGAACCAAAACGTTTCTTAATGCAAGAAAAAAGTTTAGGAAAAAGTTCAAAAATTCGTAAAAAAATTAAGAAATAATAAAAATGTTCTTCGACTTAATGTTAAACAAATTTGTAAAGTTTTTTGCAGTTCAATATTGTAACATGCATGATTCTATTTTATTCTTAGTACCTACATACATATATGTATGTACATATACACCCAAAAACAAAATAATTTACAAATCAGTTTCAGCCAACGCATTGTAACTTTAGGCAATTACAATTTCGTTTATCAACATATTAAAATCAAAAGTGATTGCATTACTCAATCTAAGTTATAAATCATCACTGCTATTTAGAAATTACCTCGTTTGTATACACATACATATGTACATACATATTTACTTGTATTTTGCGATACATACATATGTATGTACAACAGCGGTCATACCAATAGTACTTATAAAATTGATATTGTTTGTCACTCATGTTTATTCTATTATTTTCAAGAATTTTCAACTAAAGAACAATACATTCCCTAACCAATCCCTCATAAACCCATCTTTAAAACTTTGTAGAAAACTAAACAAATATATAATAAACATTCATTCAAATATTAAACTTTTTTAAAAGGGTTCGATTTTTTTGGAGTATACAGTTTGGTAGCCCCTTCAATTTGAGTGCAATAATGTGCAAGTTTCAAGTGGCTAAAAATTACGCTTAATTTTTAGATTTTTTTTTTTTTGCCGAAGGTATTGCGGGTTTCTTCCATATAAAAATAATTTTTTTATTCTTTGTATTCCTAGTAGGTTGAATAAGGAAATGGATATGAATTAGCAACATAATTTTACAGGACGTGTATAGCTCTGTGGTTAGCGTTGCTGTATTCACCATCGATGATGTGGGTTCGATTCCTGCTGAAGTCTAGAGAAAGAAGTCTGAAGAGGAGAGATGTGGTGATCTCCGCAATAGCAGCTATAACTTCTACAGTTTAGACTTTGTTGCTGTTTCCATGTTTCTTAAAAACAATATTGTGGTACAAAGCTCAGTAACACTGTTAAAGTAAAAACTATTTTTGAAGTGAAACTTCTTAATCGAGTTCGGAGATGGTTGCGTTAAATATTTAACACCAAGCCATAAACTCTGTATCGTTCGTTCGATTTTTAAAAATGAGGTGTCACATGAAAGGCCTTGTCCTTCGGGTGTACACCATAGCCTTAGTTCCATGAAAGGAGTTGCCACATGTTAGAAAATCGAATTCAAAATTTCTCTGCCGCAGAGGGTTGCGT
>NW_016210021.1:1757-1929 GCF_001687245.7 Rhagoletis zephyria
TTAGTTCCATGAAAGGAGTTGCCACATGTTAGAAAATCGAATTCAAAATTTCTCTGCCGCAGAGGGTTGCGTAAAATATTTAACATCAAGTCATAAAATCTGTATCGTTCGCACGATTTTCAGAAATGAGGTGTCACATGAAAGGGCTTGACCTGCAGATGTGCAGTATGGT
>NW_016210022.1:0-1926 GCF_001687245.7 Rhagoletis zephyria
AGCCACCTTAAGCACTTTCACCCTCCGATCGGCCAATAACCGGCAACCTCCTTTTGGGTGACCTCGTCAGTAAACCATTTTTTGACCAAAAAATCGCGGAGTATCTTTTTAGTCTTAAGAGGGTTCCGATGATAGTCTTTTCCGTTTTCGTAAAATTTACGGGATTGTAGTTTTGCATGGCTGCAAAAAGAAAACAAAACGCTATTGATTTCTCAAAATTTGAAACTATTCTTTAAGCAGCTGGCAGTTGACATGAGCAGTGCTGCAATGAAAGTTACTACGCGATAAAATTAAAAAATTCATCCGTTTATCAAACTGTCCTGATATTTACTGGGAATAAAAGCAATAAGCAAAGGAACTGCCGATTATTGAATATCGTCAAAGTAAAGAGGCGTATACATACGTAGCTTATGTGTGAAAGCTTCGCAG
Organism: Rhagoletis zephyria; assembly: GCF_001687245.7. Classification (NCBI taxonomy): domain Eukaryota; kingdom Metazoa; phylum Arthropoda; class Insecta; order Diptera; family Tephritidae; genus Rhagoletis; species Rhagoletis zephyria. Next base: position 430 of record NW_016210022.1, read on the forward strand.
CAAGCAGCGTTTCGAAGCCCACCACTGTTGTATAGAAACGTTAACAAGTTCTTTCACCTAGCATAACGCTATGTCGTATGAGTGATTTTTTGTCTTTACACACACCTAGTGATGACATTGAGTGCATGTGACACATTCCATTAGCATTTAAATATAGCATACCATGAGTTGTATAGTTTTGCAAATAAAATAAATTGTAAGGGTATAAAGAGATTTTGTATTTTCAGTAAAAAAGTTTTAAACATTTTACTTGAAAATTTCGTCAAGAGACAATATGTATGCTGTAAGACCCCAAGCCAAATATATGCATACATATGTACATATAAACTCTTCATCTTTGAAATTTTTTTTCTTACGGTGCCACGTATTTTCTTTCATACAAAGTTACTAGTAGGTTCGATTTGTTTTTGCATTGAAGAAAATAATAACACAGTTGGCAAAAAAATATCAAAGATCAATGCGAATTATTAGCCTCTTTAAACTTTCTTTTTATACCACACATGAATTTAATGGGCTAAAAAAATGCGTACTTAGAATAACAAATTTGTTCTTGTTGTTGTATACTGATAAATTTATACTACTTCTGTGCATTAATAAATCTAGTTAGCAAAAAAAGGCATTTTTTTTTTTATATAAAGGCAGTATTTTGGAAACCACAGCAGTCTAAATTTTTAAAAAATATATGCATAACTAGCGTTACCTATGCATAATAGCCTGTAGTACAAACATATCAACACCTGAAAATTGGCCTATCTCGGCAACCAGTTCGAAAGCTTTTCAAGATTGCCCTATTTCAGAATTTTATTGAAAAATACCCTATCTCAGAATTTGGTTGAAAAACGCCCTATCTCAGAATTCGTTTCAAAAATGCGCAATCTCAAATGAAAATGTATTTAAATTGTGCTGAGATAGGGCGTTTTCGAACTGACTGCCGAGATAGGTCGATCTTCTACTCACGTGTCGATATATTATGANTGTAGCGAATTTAACAGAAAGAAAGGACAATTCAGCGTCAGATAAGAACGCAAAAGCCAAATTTTTTACGATGCTAACCTTCCTCCAAACACTTTCTTATATAAAACGACAAACATATAAACTTAATGACAGATTCCAATTTTAAAGGAATCAAATGCGATCTTTCGATAAACTCCAACGCCGCCCATATGGTCGCTATGGCATCAAGGGACAGCAAATAAAACATTTGCAAGTGAATGTGCGTAGTTGCGGTTATGCTAACGAGCCTTTGTGCATTTCTTTCAGTATTGATGGTGTTACTGCGGTTTCTTAGCAATCAAATATTGGTGATAAAGAAAATGAGAACAAGAAAGGAAACAGAAACATAAAGTCAGGCTTTTTTCTATTCGTATAGGCGGGTGTAGATGAATTTCAGATGGCAAGTGATAGCAGAAATTGCCTACTCAAAGGATAACATCTCTTTAAATTATAGGACAATAATAATTAAAAATTATGTCATCAAAATATGATGTGCGCAATAAA
>NW_016210023.1:0-1926 GCF_001687245.7 Rhagoletis zephyria
CGGTAAGCGAAAACTAAGGTTAATGCGAGCTCGCTAGAGTATATCCCGCTACCTTCGTTAAGCCCCTTCCTATTCGTTTCTCTTTGGGATTCTTATGAAGAGTTTGTCTAACTGTCGTTGATTATCTGGTAGAGTTTCTTTTGCGTGTCCGAATCAGAGGTCTCTCGACGGCTGGATCGTATTTAGACTGGCCGCACTGCAGCGGCAGTTTCTATTGAAGATTCTTTTACAGGTATACTATTCTCAAAGTTATTGGCCCTTGGAAAATTTTTATTTGACCTTATTTGTTAGCTTTTTGAAAGTAAATAATTATGCCAAAATGGGATGCTTAAAATTTTTATTTTTCAATTAAACTCTGCTTGTTTTTTTTTTTTGTAAATTTAAAAGAAAATTTAATTAACTTTAATTGATCGCCGCCATTAACCTACATAAAAGCATTAAATTGTAAAACTCCATTACTTTTTAATTGCCGTTACTGGCCAAAATTTTTTTCTTATGGCACTAATTTTCCATAGGAATGTCAAAATAAAAGTTCACTTAATGACAAATCGTTGGAGGCATTCAAAATTTTATCATATAGCGCATATTGCTTGTGCCTAAAGTAGGGGCGAAAGAAAAACAAAAAATAAAATAAAATAAAAAAATTGAAAAATAACCGAACACGTATTGCACTATGCATTATCTCATTATATAATAATGACCACACAATTCCGGTAATGAGAAAAGTTACATTTTTATGAGGATTTTGACCCGGCAAAATGCCAAGTACTTACTTATGTACTTGCCGCCGCCCACAAGCTGTTGCACCTCACACCAGCCTAACCAGCCTGTCAATGCGGAAATAAAGTTGAAACACACAAAGCGAGCAAGAGAGTGTGAGAGGGAGAGAGAGAAGTGGAGGGATGTACAGAAAACTTCAGAAGGAAGGTGTCCAAGGCAACATTTTTGTGACATTTAAGCCAACTCATTAAGGTGTGCGGCCAATGAAGAGGTGAATGAAAATTCCCGGAAAAATAAGTGAATAAAAGAAGTGAAGAAAAATTAACTAAAAGGTGTTGGAAAGGAAGCAAAAGAGGGAGCAGAAGTGGCAGTGGTAGTTACAGCTGCTACAGGGGCTATAGAAAGCAAGCGCGCTGGGGCAAAGCAGTTAGTTGACATTTTTTTGGTAGCCTTTGATATTTAATACAGTTAACTCTAATTGCGCATATTGTGAGGCAAACAGAGTGCCGCATAAAGTTTTGGAAGTGAGTTTAAGAGGCGAGCAAAAGGAAGTGGAAAAGTAGCAGTTTTTGTAAGGTAGCAGACACTTAGAAGTGAGTTGGAAAATGTGCGCGCCCTTAATGAACCCGAAGTGTAGTTTATGTGGCGAATTACTGAGCCAAAGGTGGAATGTGTTTAAGTCGAACCCTGCCTCTAAGTAAACCACAAAAAAAAAAAAAGAAAATGATTCTGAAATATTTGGAGTTTTTCGCCCCTTGCTTTCTTGCCAAAAAAAAAAAACAATGCTGCTCAACTTAATTGCGCCAATGAGCGTGTAATTGAAGGCAGCCAAATGATTTTTCGTAATGTCGCAATTTCCGCCAAATCGTCGCTGCTGCGCGATTAACAAAAACGTTAACTGAAAAATGCCTAGAGCCAAGGGCGAACGTATGAAGGCGGCACAAATTGGGCGAAAATTACCGCCGCCCTTGCGGCGCACCTGCTACCAGCTGCCTTATGGGTGTTGTTTGCCTTTTGTATTTATGAACTTTTTCCATTAGCGAAAAGCATTTTCACAAAAGCAGGGGGCGCATAACTACACGCAAACAAACAAATGGGCAACTCTGTTGCAGAACACAATTCCGCAACGTTTGGCCGCAATTAAAAAAGCAGCAAGCAAAATGGTACTTCATCACAGGCTTCAGTCGGTCGGTCGGTCGGTCGGTC
>NW_016210024.1:0-1926 GCF_001687245.7 Rhagoletis zephyria
CGAGTACCATGTACGAATGATAGGCAGCGGCTAGATCCGGTGGACAATGCTCAGATGGAAGTGGTGGCACTCTCTGGTGATTATTGCTACCGCTGTAGTGCTTGCCGCCGCCATTTTGCAAGTAAGAGTCGGTTTGCTGCTGCTTGCCGCCGTTTCGACGGCGACCGTACCCAGCCGGATTTGTGTCGTACAAAAGGTCTGAAAAGTTATAAAAATTAGTTAATTTCAAAATAATAAAACAAATAACATACCTCTGTCCATGACCAGATGCGGCNCTGGTGACCAAGTAGCCTCGTCTCCTCGTAGATGTTTCTCGTGCCGCCGTAGAGCGGCTGCTGAATGAAGGTGCTACTCTCGGAGCTGGGAAAACCGCCTCCATTTCCATAGGCAGTCATCAGCCGTTTAGGTCGCTCCAACGTCCCAGTGCCCTTGTTGGTAAAGTTGGGCAGCCCAAAGCTGTTGTTTGAGTGCTGATCATAGGATGATGCAACATTGTTCCGCGAGGAGGAGTGCTGCGTCCTCGTCAGGTTGGCGATTTCCATGCCAGGTGGTCCATTGGTTGTCTGCTGCTGGTGAGGATGAAAGAGATGTGAGGTGGAGAGGTTGTCAAGCTCGTTGGAGTGGTCCTTTGATCGGCTGCGGCGGAGGCGGGTGCCAATGCCCTGAAAGGGCACCGGACCGAGCGGGCTCTCGGAACTCTTCTGACCGAGCTGCTTTCGGCTCATGGTTTTTTAATACTGTTTTTTAAAATTTGAAGGGTAAAAGTAGGTTGAATGTTGAAACGGAGGTAGAAGCTGTTAAGGTCGACACTATGGCACACTACGATGGCCAAACAATGACCGTCTTTTTCTTTTGTTGACCCCACTTTTCTTGATTCTTCTATAAAAAGGCCATTTTACTGTTTAAAAAGGGAGAAAAACAAAAGAAAGTAAGTAAATTGCCAGCAGTAAAACGGTATATGGGCTCAAATCAACAATAAAGTGCAAGACCTTTTGCTGTGATGGGAAAACAAGCGGAAAAATGTAATAGCTTTCCGCTGCCCACATAAACATCGCCCACTCACACTGCCTGTCTCAATGTCAGAGCTGATAAACTCGCTTCTCCGGTAATGGCAGAGCATAACAGGAGAAACTGTTACATTACAACAACAAACCCGATTGCAAAGCAGACCGTTAAGTACCTCCAAACAAAATACAGCCTCCATTCACTTGAGATTCCTCACAACATCACCAACATCAGGGAGAGTAAATCAGAAACATTATTCAAAAGACGGTGTTTTCTCTCTTTTTCTCCAACGTGAAAATGAACTTGAATGCCATACCAAAAAGAAAGCGGATGCACAAATGCACTTACAGAGCCCAGCACTCCTGCCTTTCATGTAGCAAAAGTGGAAAATGATCAATAATTCAGATGATTCTCGATATGGTTGCAGGAGAAACAACAACAAAACTACTGTAGACTGCAGAAGTCGTCCTAGTTCAAAGTGGAGACTTGCTGCAAAAGCAAGAATGCTCTGAGTGCACTTGGGCACTATTGCTGAACGCTGGTGTCAGTGTTAATAAAATTAAAATTCAACAGCAGCAGCGGTAGCTGAACTGTGAGAGCGTGTCAGTGCGAGTGTGCGTGGCCATAAATATGGCGGCGGAAAATGAGACAGACAAACTGACTGCATTACCAAAAATTTTGAAAAGAGCAATGCAAAAATTGTCTTTTTGCACAGCAGCAGCAGCAGCACTTCAACAGAACTGCCACCTCACTGAGCCGTCAATGGCCGCAAGGTGGTCGACCACCACTGCCACCGGTCACATTAATTATTTATCTGCAAAGTTGAGCTGCCTGCAAACACAAAAACACAGAAGAAGAAAAAGAGAAAAGAGCAGCAAACTGTCCAAGCTGAACAAGCAAATGGCAACTGTCCACGCTAAT
>NW_016210025.1:0-1926 GCF_001687245.7 Rhagoletis zephyria
AAAACGTCCATTTTTCTCCGTGAATATGAATATGACTTCAACAAATGTTTTCAAAATTTTAATCTGATTAACGATTAAAAATTAACAATTAAAACTAATTAGTCGTAATCAGCTGTAAGATTAATGATTAAATTTTTTTAATCGTTATCTCTGTGCGAAATGTCATGCAAATCTGTTCAGTCGTTTCCGCGTATTAATTTGATTAAAACTTTTTTAACAGGTGGCAACTCTTTCAAAAAATTAGCCTATTTTCCACTGTAGGTCATAAGCTATCTGCTTGCAAAATTTCATGCAAATCCGTTNTTTTTTTAGCAGGTGGTAACTCTTAAAAAAGTAGCCTATTTTTCAACCTAGCTCATAGGCTATCTGTGTGAAAACTTCCAAATAAGTTCACTCAATTCCGCATATTAATTAAATTAAACATTTCTAACAGGTGGCAACTCTTAAACAAGTAGCCTACTTTCTAACCTAGGTCATAAGCTATCTGTGTGCAAAATTTCATGCAAATCCGTTTAGTCGTTTCCGCGTATTATTTAATTAAACTTTTTTTAATAGGTGGCAACTCTTCCAAAAAATTAACCTATTTTCCACTGTAGGTCATAAGCTATCTGCTTGCAAAATTTCATGCAAATCCGTTTAGTCGTTTCCGCGTATTATTTAATTAAACTTTTTTTAATAGGTGGCAACTCTTCCAAAAAATTAACCTATTTTCCACTGTAGGTCATAAGCTATCTGCTTGCAAAATTTCATGCAAATCCGTTTAGTCGTTTCCGCGTATTATTTAATTAAACTTTTTTTAATAGGTGGCAACTCTTCCAAAAAATTAACCTATTTTCCACTGTAGGTCATAAGCTATCTGCTTGCAAAATTTCATGCAAATCCGTTCAGACTTTTATGCGTTTTAATTTAATTAAATTTTTTTAGCAGGTGGTAACTCTTAAAAAAGTAGCCTATTTTTCAACCTAGCTCATAGGCTATCTGTGTGAAAACTTCCAAATAAGTTCACTCAATTCCGCATATTAATTAAATTAAACATTTCTAACAGGTGGCAACTCTTAAACAAGTAGCCTACTTTCTAACCTAGGTCATAAGCTATCTGTGTGCAAAATTTCATGCAAATCCATTCAGTCGTTTCCGCGTATTAATTTAATGAAGCTTTTTTAACATGTGGCAACTCTTAGGAAAAGTAGCCTATTTTCCAATCTAGGTCATAAGCTATCTGTGTGCAAATTTTCATGCAAATCCATTCAGTCGTTGCCGCATATTAAATAAATTAAGCTTTTTAACAGGTGGCAACTCTTAAAAAAATAGCCTATTAACCAATCTGGCCCATAAGCTATCCGCGTACCTAATTTCATGCAAATGTGTTCAGTCGTTTCCGCGTGATGATTTCCCAAACATCCAAACATACAAACTTTCACATTTATAATATTAGTAAGATTTATAATATTAGTAAGATTTATAATATTAGTAAGATAATAAAATAATATAGAGTGTGCCAGCTAGCAATGACATTATATTTCGGTCCCTTATTTGGCAATTTATTATCATAATTTTTTCCTTCATTTGACTTTCATGTTAACCCTTTTGAGAGAGAAATTATTAAGTTTTTTGATTTGAGAAAAAAATAAAAAAAAANGATATACAACGCTGTAATGGGAAGTTTTATAAACTATATTTTAATTACGGTATTGGGTAGTAGTGCACTTTAGCGAAGGTAGGTTAAAATGGACGGAAAAAGTTCGAGAGTGGTATCAATCGACGCGTCTTAACGNCATAAGCCGAAATCAGGCAAAGGTATGCAACAAAACCAAGGATTAATGCCAGAAACTCGAATTTTGCTTTGAAATAAGCGTACATCAAACTGGCTTGCACACTATATTATTTCTCTATGTTGATAAGCTATGTGAAACAATTTTGGAATAT
>NW_016210026.1:0-1926 GCF_001687245.7 Rhagoletis zephyria
TGAATTTTCAACGCAAATAAAACATTTATTTTATGTAGAATATACTTTAAATTTTTACTTCAGCGCCAATTCAGGGTCAATTTATTAGAAATCTGTGATTTATTATGTTTCAACCACATACGCCAAATTCGAACCAAATGGGACCATAAATACCGTTTTTCGAAATATCTCGACCTTGGCACCACCTAGGAAGACCATTTTATGCAAACATGATTCTACTTACATAGCCAGTATATATTTTAAAAAGCAGNATTCTACTTACATAGCCAGTATATATTTTAAAAAGCAGACAAATCGGCCCGTAAATACGTTAGATATAAAACTTTTATTTTTTTTTGTCGTGGTGGACCTTCCGCTGGAAACACCCATATGTGATGAATGAATTAGCTCTAATATTTACTGATTTATCGAAGATTTCATATTTCTCTAAATTACCGTTATATGGGATGTGGGCGTGGTTATTGTCCGATTTTAAAAATTTTCGGCCATTTCGTATGTTATACCAAGGCCAATAACTGTGCCAAGTTTGGAAGAAACTGGTGCAGCGGTTACCAAGATATACTCATGTAACCATAAGTGGGCGTGGCTACGCCCATTTTCCAAAAATTTATAATATTCTTATTTTTCGCCTGAAAATTATTGTAAATATCAATTTTGAGTGAATTATGTTCAGTAGTTACTAAAATATCGTAGTTTTCGTATTTCCGGAAATTACCGTTATATGGGAAGTGGGCGTGGTTACGGTGCGATTTTGCCCATTTTCAATACCAACCAACGTTAGATTAAGGGAAACCTACATACCAAATTTCGTTGAGATATCTCAATTTTTGCTCGAGTTATCGTGTACACGGACGGACGGACAGACGGACGGACAGACAGACATGGCTTAATCGATTTCTCTATTCATTCTGAGCATTTATGTATATAGTTGTATATATCTATCCCGATTCGTTTTGGCTGTTACAAACAACCGTTATGTGAACAAAATTAATATACCCTTGTGCACAAGTGCGCTCGGGTATAAAAATGTGATTTAGCCCATAGAAATTTGAAATTTACCGTTATATAAAAAGGGGTCGTAATTTTAGTCCGATTTCAATAATTTATGTGGCAAGCACAATAATCATACCGGGTTTAGTACGAATTGATAAAACGGTTACCGAGATACACATATATGTGGTCATAAGTGGGCTAAATAATTATTGCAAACATATACTTTATTAAATTAGCTTAAGTATTTACCAATTTTTCGAAGATTTCGTATTTCTCTAAATTACCATTATATGGCATGTGGTCGTGGTTTTTGTCCCATTTTAATTATTTTCAGTCGATTTGTGCGTTTTATCAAGGCTAACAACCGTGCCAAGTTTGGGAGAAATTAGTGAGCGGTTACCGAGATATACACAAATTACCGTTATATGTGAGGAATTGTCCGACTTTGCCCATTTTCAATACCATCCCTCCTTCACTAAAAAGAAGTACACATACCACGTTTCGTTAAGATATCTCAATTTTTACTTGAGTTATCATGTGCACAGACGGACGGACAGACAGTCACCGCTTAATGATATATTTTTCATTTATGTATACATTTGTCTATATTTATATCGATTCGTTTTGCCTGTTAAAAACAACCGTTATATGAACAAAGTTATAATACCCTTGTGCACAAGTGCGCTCGGGTATAAAAAAAGCAGAATTTTCATAATTTTTGCATAAAATATGAAATTTTGATTTAAATGGTGTTTGTACGTAATCAGCTACGCTTTCATAAAAACAAGTAAGAAAGGCTAAATTCGGGCGAGCCCAAATTTTATATACCCTCGCAACAAGAATGATAGATTCTCTCAATCGTGCCCTCGCAATATTATTTATATATAAACTGCTGCAGGAATGCATTTGTTTGCAGCTTCAAAACATTCTCTT
>NW_016210027.1:0-1926 GCF_001687245.7 Rhagoletis zephyria
GCGAGGGAGTGTATAAGCTAAAACCCGGTAATAGCTAACAACATTATATATGGCACTGTGTACCCGGCACCGGTCAGCAGTCATCACCACGACCACTTACAACAGCAATAGTTACGGCAGCAGCAACAATAGCGGTACCAACAACAAAAAGTTCAAAGTGCCGATAACGGCCAACATTTTTTTACCAACAACGCAGTTACAGTCAACTTTAAAATTGCAGCCAATATTGCGACAACAGCAACAACGTTAATAGGCAATCCAGTGCACAAAATTATACAACATCAATAAGTCATAATAGCATGGTTCATTCATATTGAGGCTCAATTCGCATCAAAAAATATTTCGTTGGATAATACCAAATACGAGTACCTCATAATTTCACTTCCCCAAGAGGTAATTATGACGGTGTTTGATATTATTTAAACCCCTCCTTCAGAAAGTAAATATGAGAATTTAAAAAATCATCTTATAGAACGACATTCGCTGAGTGAACGTAAAAGATTAGACCAAGTGCTGTCTGCTTCAGAACTTGGTGATAGAAGTCCCTCCGAGTTATATCGATCTCTCTTGGTTTTAGCAGGTTCACATTTCAGTGTAGATTTATTAAAGAAACTTTGGCTAATAAAATTGCCAAAATCGGAATATTGCTTTAACTGCATCAAATGCTGTAAATATTCAGGATAAAGTTAAATTAGCTGATGATATGTGGGATAAGTGAAGTTTGTAGCACTAGTATAACGAAAACAAGTTCACACATCGAAAGATCAATGGAAAATTTCGTTAAAATTACTTCTTCTATGTGTGAAAGTTTTGCAAAGTTGTCCATGGAAATTTGTTCTATGAGGCAGACCATGGATAATAGATCAGCAAGAGCTTCTAGACCATTTAGTAGGAATCGTTCGCGAACAAGGTCAAATCCTCAAAACTGGGTTTGTAGATATCACTATCGATTTGGCAGTAAAGCAAGAAAATGCGAACAACCGTGCTCATACAGGCAGCATGAGTCGCAGGAAAACTAGTTCCACCTATTACTTCGGCGACAAGTAATGGGTTAGACAAATTTCAACACGTCGCCTATTTGTTTATGATAAAGACAACAAGTTACAATTTTTGATCGACAGTGGTGCTGAAATTTCAGTTCTTCCTTTTTCAAAATTCAAAAATAATGCCAAATGTTCTGATTTATTTTTAACGGCAGCTAACGGTACTAGCATAAAAACTTAAGGCGCGGTTCCAATGCAGGCTTGCTTTGCGCGCCTTGCTGACTTCAATTTGCTTTGATTTGCTTTGAAAACTTGCTTGGCCGAATGGTGGCTTGGGACGCTGTCAAAGTAACCAGCTGTCTGGTTGAAAAGTCAATGTCTGTTCCCTTAACGTTAATAATTATTTCCTAGAAAACTCTAAGAAATGTATCAAAAACTTTCAGATTTATTTTTCAATTCATGCGAAATAATGTTTGTATTTAAAAGAAATGATAATTATGATACAAACATATCTATATCTACATTTACTAAAAAAAACTATAACTTAAAAAAGCGATTTACTTGATGAAAAGAGCTATAAGAAGTTTTTTCCTCTCGTGTAAAATTTGTAAAACTGGGCTTCGCAACTTTTTACTATAAGATAACGATATGTTAAATATAAATATGGAAACAATGAATCATTTTTATTTCATTTCGAATTACCTGCATTTTCTGTGACTTTTTTAAATTAAGTAAGCAAATTTTTGTTTGAATTTATAAGTTTTGACACTTCTCGCAGCGAAGCAAGCAAAGCAAGCCTTCATTGGGCCAGCACCTTTATGGTAAAAAAATAATAAATGTAAATTTATGTTTAATAAGAGAATTTCCATTTAGTTTTATTATAGCAGATATAACACAACCAATAATTGGAGCAGATGTTTGAGCAAAATATGGCCTTTTGGTT
>NW_016210028.1:0-1926 GCF_001687245.7 Rhagoletis zephyria
CTCCGCTGGATCTGGTACAACATCGGCACCTTCAGCGGCGACCGGACGCAGGTAACCATCTTCGGGCAGGGAGGCGGGGCGGTCAGCGTGGGCGCGATGATCCTCTCACCGCTCAACTGGCGCCTTTTCCGTCGGGCGATCCTCCAGTCGGGCAGTCCGCTGTCGCCGGTCACCGGGCCGACTAGTAAAAAGCAGGCGCTGAAAAGGACGATGGAGTTGGCGGCCAAGCTGGACTGTACGTCCACTAAAGGTGGGGAAAAGAAGGGAGGAGGAGTTTCCACGAAGAACATCGAGGTGACGCTGGAGTGTCTGCGCTCAAAGACCGTCCAGGAGATTGTGGACGCCAGCAAAGTGGAGGGCTTCAGCAGCGGTCACTCCCTCTTCCGGCCCATCTACGGTGATGATCTGCTGCCAGGGAAGCCCAGCAAGGTCCTCAAAGAGGGCAAGTTCAACCTCGGCTTTGACCTGCTCTACGGGACGGTCAAGGACGAGGGGGCGGACTTTGCCGCCGCCTTTGTTCCTGCTGGCGCTGATTCGGCCAATCCACTGACGGTGGAGTCGGTGAAGGAGACGTTGAAGTGGATGATGGTCTTCTACGGACAGAGCTACGGCGAGGAGGTGGCCGAGTTTTACACCAGTGAGAGCTTTCTCAATGAGAGCTCCACCAGANGACCTGCTCTACGGGACGGTCAAGGACGAGGGAGCGGACTTTGCCGCCGCCTTTGTTCCTGCTGGCGCTGATTCGGCCAATCCACTGACGGTGGAGTCGGTGAAGGAGACACTGAAGTGGATGATGGTCTTCTACGGACAGAGCTACGGCGAGGAGGTGGCCGAGTTTTACACCAGTGAGAGCTTTCTCAATGAGAGCTCCACCAGAGAGGATATGAGGTAATTTTCACCATTTGGAAAAGAGGTTGAAGTCTTGAAAAGTTCTTATCATCATCAATTGTTCATCCTTAGGAGGGTGATTGCCAGCGCGTGGGCCGATTTTTCCATAGTCTGTCCGACGATTCTCTTCGCAGAGGCGTACGCGAAAAAGTCGCCTCGCCACTACTACTACGCCTACCGACTTGATCAGCCNACTGAAGTGGATGATGGTCTTCTACGGACAGAGCTACGGCGAGGAGGTGGCCGAGTTTTACACCAGTGAGAGCTTTCTCAATGAGAGCTCCACCAGAGAGGATATGAGGTAATTTTCACCATTTGGGAAAGAGTCTTCAGGTCTTGAAAGGTTCTTATCATCATCAATTGTTCATCCTTAGGAGGGTGATTGCCAGCGCGTGGGCCGATTTTTCCATAGTCTGTCCGACGATTCTCTTCGCAGAGGCGTACGCGAAAAAGTCGCCTCGCCACTACTACTACGCCTACCGACTTGATCAGCCATTCTCGTATCCGTTATCAGTTAGCAGCAGCAATGGATCATCATCCTCAGGACTGGACTACAGGGACGTCGACAGCTCGGCAGTGCACCACGGCTCCGATGTGATGTACCTCTTTGCCGGGCCCACCGACAAGCGCTTCACGCAGGCCAATCTGAAGCTGAGCAAGGACATGCACTACGCGTGGACCAGTTTCGCGAAGAACGGCTGGGTCCGGGGCTGGTACGGCAAGATCGCCTGGGCGAAGGCCTTCGAGAAGCCACTGGAGCCGGAGACGAAGGTGATCTCACTGAACTCGGAGGACTACCGCATGATGCCGGCCAGCCTGTACGGCGACACCTGCAGAGGATTCTGGGCGCGGAAGTTGATGCCAGAGGCCAACGTGGTAGAGGAGGACGAGGGTGATGAGAAGGAGGTGTAACTTTTTCCGCTTCTGTACGAAGCAATTTTTTTGTCTGTTTTGAATAAAGAACATTTCAAGTTCAAGACTTGTCACAAAAAAAACTTGACGTGGCGACAGCTGTTGGCGGTCACCCGGAGCATTCTG
>NW_016210029.1:0-1926 GCF_001687245.7 Rhagoletis zephyria
TTTTTTTTAAAAAAAAGGTATCAAGCTCTTAAAAAATCACCCGTTAGTAGAGATTTATGTGAGAAATTCTGTTATATGTACTCGTATTTCATATTTTTTTCAGGCATACGTTTTTGGGTTTGATGGGTGGAGAATAATGTTTTCTGCATTATTTTTCTAAATTTGCGCTACTCTTATACAATTTTAATGCAGAATAGTAATATTTACAGACATTCATTAGTACTTTTTTTTTGCAATGAGATAATCGTCGCCGGATATACGTTATTGGATTCATTATCGATGTCCAGGAAGGCAGCGTACTTTGTCCAGTCCACAAGAAGATACATCCCGCCGTTTGCGCCAATTATCGCGGAATAAGCCTTATTAATATTGCATAGAATGCCCTGTTGACCTTATTAGTACGGCTTCAGATCGGGTAGGTCCACCATTTACCAGTATTTCATAGCGCGTCAAATTCTGGAAAAGACACTCGATATGCAAATTGANATAGCACGAAGAGAAGTTGTTTGTACGATGCCATGTCTAATTTTGTGATCGCCGCTAGAGTTATACGGCTATGTAGGGTGACGTTGAGCATAACTTTCAGCTCCTTCCAAACGAACGAGTTTCTACATAAGGCTATTCGCACTCATGCGATCTTTTCAATCTGATGCTAGAAAGCGTCATGATAGTTGCCAATATGAATCGCAGCGACACCACCTACAGCCAAAACACAGTGCTGCTTTCGCATGCAGATGATATGGACATTATTGGCCTGAAACTCAGGGATGCCACCGCATTGTTTTGCAGCCTAGAAGAAGCTAACGAGGTTGGTCTAGAGGGGAACGAGGACAAGAAAAAATACATCCTGGCAACACGTAAAAAGTCTACGCGTTGGATCCCTGGTTTATCTGGGTTGTGGTGCCAGAAAAGCTGTTAGAAAAGATTATTACAAGCCTCTTCCAGTCTGTATTCCTGCGATTTCCGACCACTTGTTTTTTTCTTTATCCGTACGGATAGGTTATAAACCACATACATGTTGTCTGAAAAGAAGCTCGCTTTACATACTTTCCAGTCATTCAAAACTTATCAACCCTGTTCATTGACACATTTTGTGTCCAAGTGACTGAGTTATTGCAGTAAAAAGCTTCCCAGTTATGAACCCCTTTCTATAACGGCTACCTTAATAGGGCCCGAGTTCGGTATTTGTGTCAGCAATTCCGGCAAGCCTGCCTATAAACTTTTACATTGTGACTTTAGTGATATCTCAGCTATCCAAAGCTTTCGTCTGTCGTGGCCTCTTTCTCGTGGACCGGAAGGCGAGTGGTAAATAGGTGAACCTAAAACAGAGCAAACATGATGACATTGCGTCCATTGAAACTTTTTTAAATATGAGCCATTACAATTTCGTATTGCTTCTATTCTACGTCTGGTCTCTGCGCTTTTCTTTTGACCGGTGTTCGAAGTACTTTTCGTCTGGGCATAGCCATGGCATAGCTTGAACATAACACTTTCATAAGAGTCTTTCTGCTGAAGTGATCCGGCCGCATAGCATACCATCGTTGCATTTCGGCTTTAATACTCTAAAGTTTTTATTAAATTACAAACTCTTGTCCGCTTACGAGGAAATATACAATGGTACCAACGAAGTCTAAGCAATATAAATATAAACACCTTTACAGTGGCTTTTGACAAACAACAACTTTCTTAGCCAACCGTAGCTGTTCAAATAGATATCCTTCCGGCGTTCAGTTAATGTGGACTTATGTAATGAATCGCTTTTAAAATTAATTACATATATTACATATATCCATAGACATTTATGTGTAGGTACTATCGAAAGTGCGTGTATGGCTGCAATTATCGCACTCATTAAGATATCAGTCCTATTACAGCCCCTGGCATTTTTAACCCTTTTATAATAAATGTACATACCCAGCCATCCCC
>NW_016210031.1:0-1926 GCF_001687245.7 Rhagoletis zephyria
GTCGATGAAATTTTACTTTGGTCTCGGCGCGGCTATCGGTGGCCCTGCTGCATGTGGTATGTATTTTTGTACCTTTTTATACTTTATTTTTGTACATATACTATATATATAACTAAGCAAATGATCACTTGCTGACATGCTGTTCAAACATTGCGTCAATACGGTGTTGTGTAATTTGTTGCCTGCCCTGAATAAACATAACATATGTGCGTGTAGTTTTGTTTAAAGCTTCCTTTAGTTACATTTCGGTTACTAATTTTTTATCGAAATATATAAAAAGAGCCGCTTCACGTATAGTAATAAATAAAGGTCGTGGAATATTCGAATCAAAATTATCCTGGCCGGGATTTTCTCAGCCAGTCCACTCGCGAAATATTTACTAACACAATAAATTTCATATAAAATAGATTAAATCCATTAAACAGATGAATGTGAAGGTCGACCCTATTCGAATCTTAGACTAAGTAGTTTTAGAAAGCTTTGTATGTTCATATTTACATGCATGTATAAGTATAGGCTTTCTAGTACTTTGGAAAGCAGAATCTTGATTAGGCGTTTTAGTTGTAGTTTACATTATTTAAGTGTTTTCAATACATTTTTGTGTATTATCATTTTACTTAATACAAATTTACATAGTACAAATGTATGAATAAAATTTTATGTTACTCATACGCCACGATGCTCAAGTAACACTGAATGGATACTCACAAATTACACAAAAAAAAACCCCGTAACACAAAAACTTAATATTGGGTCGTAGATCAATATTCTGTATACCATTTTTCCAGATCAGATTATTTTTCAAAGATATTTTACTGGTTTGTAAAAACATTTTTACTTAAAACAGGAAAAAATTAAAAGCATAAACAAATTTTTGTATTTTTATTTTTAAATTTGTATTAACGTCCATTGTTTTGCAAAAAAATCAAAGTTACTAACTATGGAAATCGATGGATAAATAAACAAGTTGTGAATAGTCAAATGAAAAATTGCAATAACTTTTTTAATTTTTTCGAGTGAATTAGGAGCAAAGAATAATGTTATTCAGACGCCATATCGTACATGGCGTATGGATAACATTTTCCATGTTAAAGCTTGAATTTTTTTTGTACCCGAGCGCAATTGTGCACAAGAGTATTATACTTTGTTCACATAACGGTTGTTTGTAACAGCCAAAACGAATCGAGATAGATATAGACAAATGTATATACATATAAATGATCAGAATAAAAAAAGAAATCGATTAAGCGGTGACTGTCTGTCCGTCCGTCTGCCCGGCCGTCTGTGTACACGATAACTCGAGTAAAAATTGAGATATCTTAANCATATAACCCCACTCATATAACGGCAATTTTCAGAAATACGAAAACTGCGATATTTTAGTAACTACTGAAGCTTATTCACTATGACTTTTAGACGAAAAATATGGATATTATAAAATTTTGGAAAAATGGGCGTTGCCATGCCCACGTATGATTACATGTGTAGGTATATCTTGGTAAACGCTCCACCAATTTCTCCCATACATTCTCTAGTAAAACGGCACGTGTACGTTCTTAAATTGTGAGCATAATACTTTTCCGCCCTATTGAATGATAAACAGCAGCACTGAAAGCAGAGGACATAACAATTGTTATTGTTGTATTTGTACCATAATTTCTTTGCCTGCGCTGTTCATTTGCTAAAGCTTTATAGGAGATAAAGCTTTTGGCCGCGTGAATAAATATGGTTTGTGCGTTAGATTAAAGCTGTTTACTATACCAAAGCTACTTACACTGTAAAAAAACTTCTTTAACAAGTTTGGCATACAAAATAGTGCATGTATATATATATGTATGTACAGGAAAAAAATTGTATACGTATGTTTGTATGTATGCATTTCATTTTCAAAGTAGACTTGTTTATTTAAACAGAAGTACTAAGTAA
>NW_016210033.1:0-1926 GCF_001687245.7 Rhagoletis zephyria
AAGTTCCGCTGGAGGAGGAAGTGCTGGAGGTCGTGGAGGTGGAGGTGGTGGAGTTCATCAGTCTGCCAACCTGCAGTCGCAAACTTCTGCAGGAGCATTAACTTCTGGAGGAGCTGGAGGCAATGGAGCACCGCCGGCCAACTTTACCGGAAAGCCAAAGGGCAGTCGGACGTTGAGGTAAGTGCAAGTTTTAGTTTAAATTTTTTTTAGATTATTTATAGTTATTTGCAAAGTTAACGAAAAATTTAGTTTAACAAAGTTACATTTTTTAACTTGTTTTTACAATCATTTTAAAAATGTTGCGAAAAATTGAAAAAGTGAAAGTTTTGAAAAGGTTGCTTTTAAACATTTTTTACTTTTAAAAATACTTTTAATGATGTGCTTTCAGTTGCGCAAAGTCAAAGTCGCAATTATTTTTTTTAGAAAATTTGTTTTTACAAGTACTTTCTATCTGATTTGCAGATTAGCTACAGCAGCAACAGTGGAAATTTGTAGAACTCATTAGTTAGAGTTTATTGTCATTTTAAATATTTGAATGTTTTGTTAGATATGTTAGAGTAGCACATAAAAAGTAGCAATTTTAATTACTTATATTCAATTTTGTATTTTACCGTTAAACTTTTGTAGTTGTTGCTATTGCTGTTTTTGCAAAACTTTAAATTCAAGCTTAATTTTACTTTTTTCTTTGTTTCCATCTCATTAGAGTGAGAGTTAAAAAGTATTGGAACAATTTAGGTACTTTTGATTTTTTAGCCAACTATCAAGCTTAACTTGCAAACAGCTGTTACAGTTGTTGAGTTTGCTTNTTATTATTATTTTGAATTTAAACAAATAAAAAATAAAAAACTAACTATTCAAAAGAATTTTTTTGGGTAAAAATGCTGCCAGTTGGTAAAAAGCTGATTGAGCCTCTCTTTCTCGTTATTGTTGTTGGCAACTGAGGCGCACCAGAATCTAAACCAGAAAACAAATTTTTTATTTATCATTTTGACGTGTAGTGTATCATTTCAATAGCTAAACACGATTTTCCTTTTTTATTCTTTCTTCTTCTTCTTCTTCTTTGTCATCGCTAAATTTCAAAAGAGCGGCAAAAATTGCTGTGTGTGTGTCTCTCATACACCCAAATTTTAACGGTCGTCTCCAAAAATGTTCCCTTTTTTCTTTCTTTTTTCTTTNACAGGCACAGACACAGACACTGACACTCAGAAATTTTCTGACGGCGATTGCAAAAATCAATTTTCCAATACAGGGAGCCAACAACAACAGCAGCAAAAAATAGGAAAAACCAGACAAAAATTTCTCTTTTATTGACTGCGTCTCTTAGAAAAACGGTGAAAATTTGTTCTTTTAATTTAGATTTTTTATTTTGCAGTTTCCACGAATTTTTTTTGGTTAGTGTCCGCTAATTTTGCAACCGCTGCCGTTGATGATCTTGATGTGATCAGTGCTGAGTTTTGAGCTTTATTATTTTCATAATTGGTTTTCCTTGGGGTTTTTTGCGATCCTAAAGTCCTTGCTTTCTGGCTCCCCTTTTGCTTATTATCGTTTAATTTATTTAACCATCATAAGCTTTCTTAGATTTCAGCTAGAGTTTTTATTCTTGTTCTTCTGAGCGTACAAAGTCTTCTTCGTTTTTCTTCTTCTTATCGATTTTGCTGCTCCTCATTTGTCAGCAGCTGCGAAGACGGCAGCAGCAGCAGCTAACGACTTTTTGCTTTTTTTCTTTTCTTTTTAGGCTGATGCTTTTTGTCTTCTGCCTTCAGACACTTCCTTTTCTTTTAATTAATTAATTTATATGCGAATTCTGTAGCTCGAAGTTTAGATGACAAATGCTTTGTTTGCTTTAACTAATTAGTACTTCAGTTGTGTGTTTGCTAAGAGGATGAGAAGGGCAATTGTGTTTTTAGGTTGTGTTTTTCTGTTCAG
>NW_016210034.1:0-1926 GCF_001687245.7 Rhagoletis zephyria
AGAGTCCCCACATGTTTAAAAAATCTAATTCAATTTAAATTAAAGGAATAGGGTAAGTGAATAGATATCACCATATGGGTGTCAGACAAAAGAGTTAAGAAAGTAGTAGTTTTAAAATACCCAGGCAACCCTCCGCCTGTTTGAAAAGTAGAATTAAATTAATTTATTTCCAAGTTATATGAAATATTAAAAATGGGTGTCAAATATGAGAGTTTTAAGATAACTGTGCTGTTCGAATGAAACCCTATGCATGCCAATTTAGTAACTAAAATTGTATGGGAGATCTTATCAAACGCTTTGGAGAAGTCAATGTAGATCGAATCGAATCCGTTCCGAAAGCTTGCATGTCAATCTTCAGAAAAAACTGACAGATTGGATGACGTTGATCTAGCAGCTACAAATCCATGCTGACTAGGACTAATCGGATGTTTTACACTGAAATAAATCTTGTCCTTGATGACACATTCAAAAAGTTTAGAGACTGCATATAATTTAGATATTGGTCTATAGTTTGAAATATCACTCTTATTGCCGCATTTGTAGATTGGAGTGACTGATGTCAACTTCCAATCATGAATAAAAATTCCTTCAGCCAGGGATTTATTAAAGATTAGCTTTAAAGGATGCACTAGAGATGAACAATTTTTTAGCAACGCTACAGATAGACCATCGACAACAGATTGAAAAGAAGTGCAGAAGAACAAGTGCGCCGAAGCCAATAGAATTAAACAAATTCGTAGATAGGTTTCGGCGAACGGCCTACCAACCCTAGTAACCAAAACGTTTCAAATACAGGGTGATTCAATAGGACCGCACAATTTTTCACATTTCTTACCAAAATTTGTATGTTATTGATGTGAACAAAGCATTTGCTCATTATGTATTTGCACAGTGCTTAATTGCCGAGTGATATGTATCTGCGATATCCCGCAATATTTGACCAGCTGGAACTAAAGAAGAGTAAATGCTTGTTCAACGAATATTTTTTAAGGTAAATTTTCATATAGCACCGCAAAAAAAAATCTGTGGATAGATCACAGAAAAAGATAAGACTCTGAAATTAACCTTTAAAGTCCTTGTACCTTTGCGTGATTGCAAATTGAAATAAGTACAAATTCTGAGTTACTAACCAAGTATTTTCTCAAATATTTCGACTTTGAAGAGGGTTTCCCTGTTTAAAAATTCAAAATCAACTTAATTGACAAATTGAATAACAAATTTGTCTATAAATATCAAACAACAGAGGTATAAGAAAGCTCTAATTTGAAAATATATTTGACAAAGGTTGCCACATGTATAGAAATTCAAAACAAATTTAATGAACATGCTAAATAATATATTTTAACATGGGTGTCGAACGAGAAAGGTCTACGAAAGTAGCATTTGTAAATTTTTTTTTTGAATAGAGTTGCCACATGTGGTGAAATTCAAGATCAATTAATAAGCTAAACAAAATACATTTATATGGATATCAAACGAGAGAGGTTAAGGCGTCCTTTATTATTTAAATATTTATGAGGAGCGCTGCCACCTGTTCAGATAGTCAAAATCAATTTAATCAACAATTTAAATGAATTATTTTGATATAGATGTCAAACCAAAGAGGTTTAATTATGCCTTATCACTAAAGTATTGCCGAAAAGGGTTGCCACCTACAAAAAAAAATTATGAATATAATTAATAATTTTTGATATAAAGAGTTTAAGATGGCTTTACTCCCATTTTTGAAGAGGCTTGCAACCTGTTTAGAAATTTAGAATCAATTTAATCAACAAGTGGAATGGAATACTATAACATGAATAGCAAAAGATAGAGGTTTACTATACTGAAGAAAGTTTTATCTCCAAAATACTTTTTAAGGGCAACTCTCTACATATTTTGAATGTCAAATTTAACGTAGTTAATTGAAATATAACATCGACAACA
>NW_016210035.1:0-1926 GCF_001687245.7 Rhagoletis zephyria
TTAAACTTTTAATTTAGTTTTTTCAGTTCTTCTCTCCGTCGTTTCGCGTTTTTAAACCCTTTTTCCGCCATCTGAATATAAAATTTCAAGCTATAAAGCCGTTTTAATTCACTTACTTGCATTTTCGGTTTACATTTTTATGGAAACACCCATATGTAAGTGCATATTTATGCAAGTACTTCACTTATAATTTACCTTAACCCTTTCCAATCAGCATTTTCTTTTTAAAAAGAAATCATCCCCTTCCAGAACTTTGTGGCCTCACTATTCAGGTCCGTAGTGCGTTGTTTGTTATGTCTGGAGATGTTGTTAACTGCGTCCACTGCGGCGTTGTAAGCGAAAAATATCAAAGAGAGCCGTCAAAAGAGGCCAATAGAATATTCGGGATCTTAACCATCATATTTGGTGTGTCATTGAGGTGATTTCATAAATGCAACTTGGTATTATTCATTCAAGTTGTAAGAATATTTTAGGGGAAATGGTATAGCTTTTCGCAGTAATAAATCGAGATACATAGATCAGAGAGATCGGCGTGGAATGACAAACTGAGGCGAAGACTCTTGACAGGTCCGTCACTAGCGGCGGTTACAATTTAGATTTAGTGCTTTGGTAATTGCAGACATCTAAAGGCAAAACAACTACGGTTGTCCAAAAATGCATGTCAAAAAGTAAAGTCGGAATCTTTCTATATCGAAAAAATATACCTCTTTTTTATTTCGAAATCAAAAGTGGTTTAGAGGTCGCTCAAAGCGCTCGAAGTTTTCCATGTATTTTATATACGAAAAATATCAGTTTTCGTACGAAACCTACGACTAGATGGCAAAGCCCATCGGATCCAGCGGGGGCGTTTTGGGGGTTAAACTACGTGTCAGTCCGTGGCGGACTCACGGGAGATGTTTTAATACATAGACGACATATTATAAATACATATGCGCCATATCAAAACACCGCCCGTGGGTCCGCCACTGACTGACACGTCATTTAACCCCCAAACGCAGAACTCATTTGAAGAAAAGTCGGTGGTAGTCGGGTGAAGTTTAGTTGACTAATATTTTAGAATTTTTCGTTCACCAGTGACCCGTTGACCAAACCAACTGCAGTGCGCAGTCAAGGACTTACCTGCTATTGGCACCAGACAAGACAAGATTTGCACTTGAGTGTGCTCGTCGTACGTTCTGACATGAAACACGGAACATACGGTGTGGAAGCTAAGGGCTGCTGGATAGCTCCGAGAAAAACCTACGGGTTCCAATACATAGAACTCTCTGTCATGGTTAATAATTCGATTCCTCAAGAATCTTTTCTGCAGGTGTTGGAAATTTCAATTCTCCTGCATAATAAAGCACTTACCGGCAAATGCGAGCATTAAAAAATTCTGTTTGAGTATCACTTAATCATCGTTGCCAATTTTATTTGTCAACAACGGTTTAAGTCAGTTCTCGTATGGCGTGACAAGGATTATAGCAATAAGATATCGCAGAACACTTTTATCGTAGCACACATGTCTACCTATTTATCTCCATTTATGAGTATACACATTCACGCCAATTGGAATTTAAATTTACTTCTCTGACTGCAAGAAATTGAGTGGATATTAAAATTTATCCGCACGCATACATTCGTACAAATTCATATACCCGTAATTGTATAAAAATATTAACACTTTTTGCAAGGCTTACTCTTAATCAAACAATCGAGTATTTATAACCAACCCACCGAAACAAGATGCACACAACACCGATAGTAATAAAAACCGTTTCGATAACAGTGACAAAAACGTTTAAATATAAATATTGCATTGCACACGTGCACACTCACTACTTATGTGCATGTTGTATGTACAAATGTGTGTAGACAAGTACACAACATAGTAGACTCGGAATTTAACCGTTTATTTGCTTATTTGTATTTATTATTATTTTTTTT
>NW_016210036.1:0-1926 GCF_001687245.7 Rhagoletis zephyria
GCTGCTAGTGCTCTAGACAGCGCATACTGTGCCACCTTTGCAGACTTTCAAAAAGGACTTCTCTTTAGCCCAAGACCACCTTTTGTTGTTGATATTCAAATAATACAATTATTATTATTTTATACTTACTTTAACCCCTCTATCGTCTGGTCGCAAATATTTCACACTTTTACACTCTTTATGCACCCTAAGGACCTTATTACAGACAGGTTTACAGCTTTGAAAAGCACCAGTTCAATGGAAAAAGTGCTATAGAAAAGAAAACATCAAAGTTTTCTAATCCAAAAAAGTGACAAACCAAGAGCGCTGCTTAATATCCAGGCTGCATACACAAACTCTTCCAAAATCAATAAAGCACTCATTAATAGTACTAAGCGTACGCCGGTTTAATTTAATTAAATTAAATTAGTTAGATATAAATTTAATTTAATTAAACAAATATAAATAATATTCATACTTAAGATAGTGACTAGAGCCGCCAGTAGTGCTGTGCAAACTAAACTCAACTTGCAGTTAAATTAAT
This sequence comes from Rhagoletis zephyria, assembly GCF_001687245.7. Taxonomy (NCBI): domain Eukaryota; kingdom Metazoa; phylum Arthropoda; class Insecta; order Diptera; family Tephritidae; genus Rhagoletis; species Rhagoletis zephyria. Next base: position 524 of record NW_016210036.1, read on the forward strand.
TTGGTTTTTTCTAAACTAAAATGTTCAAAAGGTTTTGTTCTCTGCAGCTATCTGAAACCCTTCAGCAATTACCAGTTAAAAATCGTTATTTTTGTTGTTGAATTACTTTTATCGTCCCTCCCTTTCTTCTCGGTTTCTCAGAGTTGTAAATCGCTTTGTCTTCTGCCGTTTCAGTAATTAATGATTGCCGCTGTGAAACTGCAGAGAATTATGTAAGTTATCCGTTTAAAGTTAGATTGGATTAGCAGTAGTGCTTTTCTTAGAAAGAAACGTTCCCCAAATGGGAAGGATTTAAGATGAAAAGTTTGCGCAAGTTAGCCTGTGCTAGCAAAGTTGGCAGACACACAAGGCGGCTTTGCTCAGCAGACAGCTGAACCAGCGGCCACTGCTGACAAGTGATTTAGCGATCTGTCCGTCAGTGTGGTCGCCAGATTGTCCATATTGCACAGCCTGACGATGCGGCATTTGTCAAATAAAATGCATCTCACTGCTCAGCACACTTCTTACCTCTTTTTCCGTAGAAAAGGGGATTTTCAGCATATCGAGTGCGACCAAACTGATTCGCCAGTCAGATTTGGCTCACATTTCAATAATTTATAAATATAAAATGTGAATTGTTTTGTAAAGTCGCTAGTAAAGCACATGTACAACATGTACAATGGAAAAAGGTTGTAACAGTAACTGGGTAAATAAATCAATTGAATCCTCGTATCAACTCTGTTTCACTTTGCGTAGAAAACAGTGAGAGCTGCAACTTTTGGTCAATGTGAAAATGTGTTTGTCTGTCTGTTTTTCTTGTTTTGGCTTTGGCTCTGTGAGTGACCAAGTAAGAAAGTCTTTAACTGTCCGGTTTTGTTGGCTTTTGTTCTCACCCGCAGCACACTCACTTTGCAGGGCTTTAACTCGTCGCCTTAACTCGCCTTCTGCTTGGCTCCACTCAATTTAAGCCGCGCACAGAGAACAGCAAAAAGTGACGTGTGCCTCAGACAGAACGAAAAAGGCCACAACGAATTGAACTCAAAAAGGAAAGAAAACTGAAGAAAGAAGGACTGAATACAGGGCAGTAGTCTGCAGCTCAGAGTGAAAAAGGCCAAGTCTTAATTCCTTAGTGCCAAATGTTGCCCAGCCAGCAAACCCAAACAGTACTCATTTATTTTTGCCTTTGTTTGCTCAAGCCATTGCGCACTTTTCTCATCCATTCATTTGGCTTTCTTTAATTTGATTTCTTCTTTTATATTTCTTTCCAAAATGAAAAAACTGGTACTTAGAAATGTCATTTTAGCGGTCAAATGCTGCTCAAAGATTGACACTGCTCAGTGTGTGTTTACTGTTTTAGCTGTGACATTGGCTGCTGTCTTCTAAAGCTGTTGTCTCCACTTTATTCTAGTAATTTAGAGAAAACA
>NW_016210037.1:0-1926 GCF_001687245.7 Rhagoletis zephyria
AACTTCAAAAAGTTCAACTGTTAATAGCTAAGTTAGCTTTAAGACAATCATGTCCATCTTTAGCTTAAAAGCGACGTTAAGATAAGGTCTCTACGATTAGCAGAACTCCAGATATAACGCTGTGAAGAATTACATGATTAGTTAGAATCACGAATAAATCCAAACTTTGACAGATCATATCTCCGAAGAAAAAATGCAAAAAAAAATTTCCTCGAAAAAATTTGAAGCGAATCAAAAGTGTTACACCAAATTTGGTGCCCGATATGAAAAAGAATGCCTCATATAAATATATGTATTTAAAAATAGTAAGTACTTTTTTGAAGAAGACATCTTTAAATTTATGGGATTTAACGGCAATAAAAGCTTGTAAATGAGGCCACCAGCACCCGGAAGTTAATGGAAGACGAGCAAAGGAGTATGCACTCATTTTGCGAAAATAAAAAGAAATGTACACATATGGGCAATTCTCACAAACTTTGAATTTTTTTGTGAAAGGAATTATTATTATTATTTTTTTTACTCCTGAGCACGTGTATGAAATTTTTAGTATACGTTCCTTTGCAAGAATACGACATCCAACGTGGTGCAGTATTTTAAAGCAACGCCCCATACGTTTTTACGCGTATTTTTTTAGAAATCGAAAGTGGGCGTAATTTTAGTCCGATTTCGAAAATTTTCAAAATATAGCTTTTTAATGCCAAGGTCAATGATTGCACTGAGTTTGGTACAGATTGATAAATCAANCGCGTATTTTTTTAGAAATCGAAAGTGGGCGTAATTTTAGTCCGATTTCGAAAATTTTCAAAATATAGCTTTTTAATGCCAAGGTCAATGATTGCACTGAGTTTGGTACAGATTGATAAATCAATTACCGAGATACACATACAGTGAACCAAATAAAAACTGGGACGCGACATTTTAGTAAGATTTGGCTATTTTTCTTTAGTTTATTTTTTTATGAGAGTATAAATCCAAATTTCAGGCTTTGTGCAAAAAATATGAGATTTTTTTTGTCGGATTTTTGCACTTTTTTCATATACATATGTAGGTATGAGTTTCTTATGAAATGAAACGCGGGAGACCGTCAGCAATAAAATTTCAAAATATCAACGCAAGGTTTTGTAAATTGCGCTTGTTATATTAAAAACCCGAAAAAGTAGCCTCACAAATAAAAAATCTCAAAAATAAACGCGATTTTTTTTTCTAAAAATTCAGAATAAAAAGTTGAAATTTTGATGAAAACTTGTCGATTTTTTTTTAATTTTTGTATAAAGTTTGAATCTGTGATTTGCACGGTTTTGGTTAAAGCTTAGACGGAATTTTTATATCAAAAATAACAAAAAAAAATTAGCTTGAGAAATATTACGAATATTAAAAAAATCACGTGGTCATTTGTTTGGGTCACTGTACTTCTAACGGGCTGCATTCAATTCTCCTCTCCAAATTCTACCAGTTCATTGAAAACTCCAACATTAGCAATCAACGCACCAAATTTTGCAACGTAAAAATAAAAAAAAAATAATAATAATAATAATAGGAGAGTCACACTTTTATTTGTGAAAATTTCGCAAAGTTATTTCTGAATTATATGCATATTTTGCATTTACATAATCTACACAACATATGTAAGCTAATGTTTGTTAATAAACCAGCGAAAATTATGTGTCCGATTAAAAACTGTCGAGTCATGCGAAAGTTCGAACTAATTGAGAATTGCCCATATAATAAAAAAGTATTAATTCACTGCGTCAATGAAATCAGATTGAACGTACTTACAAAAATTCTTGTACTTATTTATACACTTCTATGTACATATGTATGTACATATGTATGTACATGCATACATCGCAATATATATGCAGTCTCAAAAAGTTTTTTGAAATATTAAATTTTTATTCAGCAGATTATAATTTGTTTTTTTTTTTT
>NW_016210038.1:0-1926 GCF_001687245.7 Rhagoletis zephyria
AAATTGTTCCTGAGCGGTTTAGTTCTGCAGCTCTTATTATCTTCTCCAACATCAGATTAAAGAAGTCTTATGAAACCCCGTTTGGTGGCGAATGGCTCGGTCTTTCCCAATTCTGGCGGAGCTGGTGGTATTCCTCAACGTCATTTTACACAACCGTATGAGTTTTGAGGGGATGCCAAATTCACACATAGCGGCTTATAGGCAATTTCTTTTAGTGCTGTCAAAAGCGGCTTTAAAGTCGAGAAATAGGTGGTGAGTGTCGATCCTTTTCTCGTAGGTCTTTACCAAGATTTGGCGTATTGTGAATACCTGGTCTATGGTGGATTTGCCAATTCTAAAGTCACACTGATAAGGCCCAATCAGTTTGTAACGAAGCGTTTTATCGCCCGCCGCTTCTTCTACAATGCTGGGGTATACTCGCCGTGTCCAGGGTTCGTTACAATAAATTTGTAGTTTCAGGGCTCTGGTAAATCGCACTTTATTAATTTAATTTTCTTAATTTCTATAAAGAACATATAACAAATAACACTTGGCAAAATTTGGTGGCGTCACTTGCAGTGGCTGGGTAACGGCTTCTTGTCCCGTTAGGGGCCCGTTAGGCGGTAGTGGCGTGGTTTCAGTTCTGGTGAGCAGCGCTCTGCTGACGCCGCTGAGTGGCGCGCTGCAAACGTCGGTAAGCGGTGCTCTGGCCGCGTCGGTATATAGTGCTCCTACAATGTGAGTTGCGCTCTGGTCGTGCCGGTGAGTGGCGCTTTGATAACGCCGATGAGTAGCGCTCTGGTGGCGCTCTTGGATGCGCTGATGAGAGGCGCTCAGTTAACGCCGATGAGTAATGCTCCGGTTGTGCTCTTGGACGCGCTGATGAGAGGCGCTCGGTTAACCCCGATGAGTAATGCCCTTGTGAGTGGGCCTCTGCTGGCGACTGTAAGTAGCGCTCTTGTTGGCACGCTTGGCGTTGCGCTGTTGACGGCGACGAGTAGCGCTCTTGCGGACGCGCTTGGCGTTGCGCCGTTGACGGCGACGGGTAGCGCTCTTTCTGGCATCCTTGGCGTGCGCTGTTGACGGCGAACGAGCGGATGTCGTTCGTACGCGGTAGACAGTGGCGAGTGGTGATGTCTTGTGGTGTGTGTACCACTCACAAGCAATCGCTCCATTCAGCGGTAGTTCTCACTACGAAATATGGTTTTCTACCTTTGAAAGGTGATGTGTTGTGGTGTGTGCGTAGCACTCACAAGCTATCGCTCCCTTCAATTGTAGTCGTTCACTCGCGACCACGGCTCCGTCCTGACTGACTGTTTTCTGGCTGTACTCTATATTTTATGGGCTGTGTGCTTGATGTTGCGTGGTGGTGCAGCCACATGTTGCTGTGTGATGTTTCGTTGCCATGGTCACAAAGATGCTGTCGTGTGTTGCTACGAGTTGTGTTGCTTGACTGGCTGTTGTGCGGTGTCGTATTGCTTGTGTGGGCTAAATTTCTTGTTGAACATTTAGTCCTCACAGTCCCCCCCCCCACTTCGGAGGTTTAATGCTCCTTCACCCTTGGCTGTATGCGCGCTCTCCCTCTATACACGGTGACCGTGTAGTTCTCTGTGCGGAACCTCTGGCGGGCCTNTCAATGCTCCTTCATCCTTGGCTGTATGCGCGCTTTCCCTCTATACACGGTGACCGTGTAGTTCTCTGTGCGGAACCTCTGGCGTGCCCTGCACGTTCCCTGGTCGATTCTCCCGAAGACGCTGCGGATTCTCTCGGCAATTTCCGGATATTGGCCTAGCACCGGTCCGTCGACATCACTAGCCATGACCTCGATCCCTTCTGGAGGCATCTCTGGTTGCTGCTGTTTTGGCTCCGATTGTGGATGTAGTGATCGCAGCGGTTGTGTGGCGCTTGTAATGATGTATCAAATTAAAGTTGGTTAATTAATTCTAT
>NW_016210039.1:0-1926 GCF_001687245.7 Rhagoletis zephyria
CAAGGAAAAGTTATGTTTCTTCTCTGTGCCACCGTGATCACGTTTTTATTTTATAAAAAGCAATATAGTGCTGAATTCTATACAGAAATTGTAGAAAAAGACGTGCTTCATACCGGTAATGAGGATGACCAATTAGAAATGGATAATGCTATAAGTGTCTGTCCGAATAAAAGTACGGAGATGGAATATGATCAGCCATTAGATAAACAGCTTAGTAGTTACGTAACAGAAAAAGTGAATGCCGATCCAGTTTTAGCTGGTGATCCTATATCTAGTGATATAACTGAGCAAAGCAACTCAAACTCGTTGACAGATATTAGAGACAGTGATAGACTAAGGGATAAGCCAAAAATTTCCTACAGAGATATTCTAGAAAATTGTATGATGAATGCTCCGACTTCCATAGATAGTACTCCTACTTCATTTGATGAGATAAAATACAGGAGTGATAAGATATAATGGGAAGAAGCAGTTAGAGATGAGCTAGATTCACATTTACTTAATAAAACTTGGTCACTTGTGAACATGCCAGTAGACAAAAATATAATAGATTGTAAATGGGTATTTACAATCAAGCATAATGAATTTGGCAAACCAATTAAATATAAAGCAAGACTTGTAGCGCGAGGTTTCACGCAAGAGTATTTAATTGATTATGACGAAACATTTGCACCAGTGGCTAGAATTTCTAGCTTCAGGTTTATATTATCTTTTTCAAACCAATATGGTTTGAAGGTACATGACTTGGATGTAAATACTGCTTTTTTGAATGGTGTATTGAAGGAGGAAATATACATGAAAGTTCCTCAAGGCATAGTTTGTGGCAAAAATCAAGTTTGTAAATTGAATAAAGCCATTTATGGCCTCAAGCAAGTGGCTAGATGTTGGTTTGATATATTTGAACAAGCATTAAAGGCTTCGTAAATTCTCCAGTAGATCATTGCATTTATACATTAGATAAAGGTGACATTTTAAAGAATATATAAGTTTTATTGTAAGTGGATGACTTAGTTATATCAACAAAAAATATTCATTCAATGAATAACTTCAAATCTTATTTGATGCGAAAATTCAGGATGACAGACTTCCCTCCATCCCTGTCAACTTTTATTCCAACAAAATATTTAATTTCTAATAGATCTAAGTCAATCAGCTTATATAAAAAATGTTTTAAGCAAATTTGGAATGGATGGGTGTAACCCTGTGAATTCGCCACTTCCAAGTAAACTAAATCACGAAGCATTGAATTCAGATGATAAATATGATGCACCATGTCGAAGTTTCATAGGGTGCTTAATGTGCATTATGTTATGTACAAGACCAGATCTAAGTACATCTGTTAATTTGTTAAGTCGATATAGTCAAAAGAACAACCAAGAACTCTGGCAATGTTTAAAGAGAGTTTTAAGGTACCTAAAGCGAACTATTGATTTAAAATTAGTGTTTAAGAAAAATATTAAGTCTGATAAGCTCTTGATTGGTTATGTAGACTCAGATTGGAGGGGTAGTGAGAGTGATAGAAAAAGTACAACAGGATTCTTGTTTAAAATGTTAAAATGTAATTTGTTGGAATACGAGAAAACAAAACTCAGTTGCTGCTTCATCAACTGAAGCAGAATATATGGCTTTGTATGAAGCAGTTTGAGAAGCATATTGGCTTAAATCGTTATTGGAGAGTATAAAAAAATAAAATTGAAACAACCGATTGAATTATATGAAGATAATCAGGGTTGTATAAGTATTGCTAATAAACCCTCTTGTCACAAACGATCTAAACATATTGACATTAAATATCATTTCACCAGAGAACAAATTGAAAATAAACTAATAAAAGTTGAATATATTTCTACAAATAAACAGATTGCAGATATTTCGACAAAAGCCAAGAATGATAGAATACAAGATTGCGCCGTCCTGGCCGTTGAC
>NW_016210041.1:0-1925 GCF_001687245.7 Rhagoletis zephyria
TCAATTGGGGTTGGTGATTAGCGCAAAGAAGAAAACTTCCACGTAAACTTTTTCGTTTCGTTTATGCCTGTATGCCATACTCCATCGCAACCACAACAACAATATGAAAAGTATATGGGAGTAGCTTATAGCAACAACGAAATATACATACATAACTAAACCATAAAAAAAGTCAGTCAAAAGGAAAAGCATATGGACATATGTTCCCGGAAATACTAAATAAACCTTGGTTCCACAAAAAGTCAGATTTCACGCCTATTGCAATAAAACAAATAAACAGAATAATGACAAATCACACATTTTGTAAAGATACTCTAGCAAAAATGAACGTATATACGAACTCGAACTGTGAATCTTGTAGTATAACAGAAGATACAAATCATATAATTTTTCACTGTACCAAATACATTAATACCAGAAACAAATANTTTTAATATACCCCGTTTATTAAATGGGGATAAATTACTGGCACCCATATTACCCTTATATAAATGCGTATTCACGTTATAACTTGTCGATATGGTTTGCGCTATAGTATGGTACGGGACGAATACTTCGTATGTTAGAATTCGGGCATTATTCAGCATTTTCATATTGATTGTTTATATGTGCATATGTACCCATCAATTATGTGTTAAGTTAAAAGAAACATATTCTGCCTGCCGTCAATTCGGGATTGTATGTGATTAAAAAATTTAGTACATACCATTTTTTTTTATATACATACATACATTTTTGTGCATTTTTCATACCACTATATTCACTGCATTGGCAAATATTTAAACAATTGTTCTGTTTTCCCTATTCCTCTAACCCGGTACGGCCAATAACCTCTATTCATATCGTTCAACCTGCGACTCGTGCATGTACACACACACGGCTACTGATTGCATTACCAATTCATTATTTCATATATCGAAACTCTCTTTCCCACAACAGCTTCAATTTCGGTGTGTAAATTGTACGAAAAAAAAAAAATGTCTTGGGTGCAACAAAATGCATCACCGCTACCGCCTACGCTGTTACCGCATCAACAATCTCTACAGCAGCCGCCAAATCAGCAAATCTCTTATTCGGAACAACAGCAAAAGCATCAAATACCACCGCAGTCTCAACCAAATCGGCATTTATCAACACAGGCTCCACTAGCACAACCGAATTCTGCTGGCACCAACATCACGAATGCTTATACGAATCCGGTACCGCCTCTTGGATCTAACCATCCCCCCTCCACTGGTGCATATTTGAGCAAACCTATAAATGCTAACAATAACACTACTCAGCCTCAACAGCAAAACCACCAACAAAACTCCATGAGAGCACAAATGCATGCCAACGGTGGCACACACCAACAGCAGCATGGTCACATTGACTTGCAGCAGGTAACTTGATTTGGGTTAACTAGGTCTCGTTCATGTATTCACATAGTAAGTGGGTTGTGTGAGGTGTTGTCCTATCAGTCGCGCAAACATTTGTATGTACGTATGTACATATCGTTACCTTAATATAGAAGGGTCCAAGTTATTTTGTTTCGAAATACAGCTTCGTAAAAACTCTGTAGATTACTCACTAATCGAATTTAGAAAAACACACATTCATCAATTAAATAGTTTCAGTGTTTATTAAATCCAAGAGTGAAGAAACAGCTTTGGGTTTTATAAAGTTTTTTTAACTACTCTACACGAAAATTCTCTATAGGGCATTTCTATCTTAAAGTAAATAAGTATATGAATGTATGCTTTATATAAGTACATACATACACATATATATATGTATATATATATATTATTTATGCATTTGTACAAACACTAGTATCGCGCATTTTCGGTCATTTTATTTGCTTGGTTTCATTATTTCAATTTGCTAAATTGTTTAGTCGTATTTGGCTTTTATTTTGGGTTTGCGTTTGTATTCTGATAAGTTAT
>NW_016210042.1:0-1925 GCF_001687245.7 Rhagoletis zephyria
ACTGCGTATGGGGTTACGGAGCGTATGAGTTGCTATTTTTCCTTTTGTTTGTATATATTTTTTAAGATAATGCATTTTTAAGATAGGTGAACCATCATTTACGACCAAAACACGTTTTTGTCGAAAAATTTAACAACTCGTGAAATTTGCTCATATAGTCCAAGAAGTGAAGTACTTTGCGCTTTGCTCGTAGTGCTTGGTTATATAGATGGCTTGTATGATAATAGTAATAATAATTATAGTAATAATAATAATAATAATAAAAATAATAATAATAACAATAATAATAATAATAATAATAATAATATTTTAGCGCTTACACTTTTGCTAAGTGTTTGGCCGGGCTTCTCCTCCAATTTGTGGTGTGCATCTTGATGTTCTTACACAAATGGAAGAACTCATAATTTTACTCTGCCTTCAACCAGTAAATGGATTTTATTAGAAGCTGTTGGGCAAAAATCGTTTTCCATAATTTTTTTTGGATATTGCTTTGAGCAGGGATCAAATCTTGGTTCTACGGAGTGGTAGTACACACCTCTAACCAGTCGTATTATATATTATATGTATTCCACGAAAAAAAAAGATTACTATATTCGCTAGAATTGAAAACTAATTAGTTTGGCTTAAATTAGCATAGAATTATAGCAAAATTAGATTGAGCAAGCAGAATGATACGCGATATACATACTTACATAGTCACAATATTTCAGGCTAATTTTCGTTTTCGCCATTAAAATATCAACTCTACGTTTCACAGATTATTAACTATGCTGGCAACGAAAAACATTAAATATTAACATTCATGAAATAAATTTCTCCAACAAAGTGAATAAATTTCGTTACGGTACTAATGTCGTCATCATACGTATGCAAATTATTTTATTGTGCAAAAGTGCAAATAAAGCATACATAAATAAAAATTATACGCGAGCGAGACAAGCGAGCGGCGTTATTGAACCCCGAGGCAACAGTAACAACAACCACAAAAAGAACACTCAAAATCTATGTATAAAACTCAATTTAAATTTTGTCGCGGCTGGTTGTATGTGTATAATCCAAAAAATGCCGATCGACAGCTGTTGCTGAAAATTACATCAACTGTTTACAAAGAGGAAATATACATAAGTAAATAAAAGTGAAATTACATGCAACAAAAGCAAACAATAACAACAACAAAAAAAAGAAAACAGAACAAACAAGTGCAAAAATAAATAAAATAAAATATATTTATGTACAACCCGCCCACAGTAAAGCGTGCCCCACCTTTAGAAGCGTACACAATCGCAAGCAACAAGTAAGTAAGTAAATAACTCAGATGCGATTATTATCCTTNCCTTGGTCATGTTTTGTGTATGCAAATCCGCAACAGCTTAGGCAGTTTTGTTGACGGCGACTACGTAAAATATTGCAGCGTTACATGCATAACTACACACACACACACACACATACACACACGCCCACGCGAAACGCGCGAAATATGCTGCGTATGCTTTCGTCCTTGCCGCTGCTGCGCCTTCTGCGTACATATTTAAATAAATTATTTGGCGCGTGCTTTTTGAAATGCCCGCAGCGTAAATAGTTTGTATGTACAGCACAAAAAAAAAATGTATTTTATTAAAACGCAGAATTCGAAATTTCACCTCAACTTCAGGCATTTTTGCTTGCTACTTTCCGCTTTCCGCTTTATGCCTTTGTTTTTGTTTTTGTTTTTGTTTCGCTCGTCGCTTACTGTCGTCGCAGCTGTGCCGAAAATAAACATCAATCAACATCAACAACAAATATCGCAGCAACATCAAGCATGCTCGTGCGTCGCCGTTTTTGCTTTGAGGCGATTTTAGATTTTAGGCAACTTCCAGCATTTTTGATTTACTTCAAATCCACCTTCTTGCCTTTGTTCATTCAAACATTCATACTTCTTAATTACC
>NW_016210043.1:0-1925 GCF_001687245.7 Rhagoletis zephyria
ATTTTCAGCGCCAAATTAACAAATTACTATCGTTAGCTTGGTTGTCTCGGTGGTTGTATTTTCGAAGATTTTCCAAAAATGTTTAACCGAAGCGAACTGATTATTAGTTTCTGCGCCGCGTTTGCACTTTGAGCTGGTTTATCTTTTTTCGCGAATAAATTAATTATTTTGCATTCATTTTTTTTTTAGTTTCTTCTCAAAATTATCTAGATATATGCCTCCTACAAAAACACAACACATGTTTTCGTCATCCAACTTTGTCGAAACGAAAGAAAGAGAACAGAAAGTGAACCCCTTTGTTTGAGGCGGGTAAGTAATTAAGTTGTTACATACATCGTATATCTTGGAGGTATTACGCGCTAGTAATTCTCTTTTATTATTAACTTTTTTGTTATCTATTCCTAAGATCACAGCTGTTCAGCAGTGATCTTAAAGCTTAAACAGACGGCAGCGTTAATCCGGATTAGCTCGGCCTTAATCCGGATTAACTCGGTCTTAATCCGGATCAACTGCAGTTAATTCCCGAGTTGATCCGGATCCACGCTGCCGTCTGTTTATGCTTTAACACCACTATCGCAGCGCAGATTTAATACATCTTCGCGATGCGACGCTGACAATGAAATGACACTTTAGCCACAGACACACAACAACNAGCACAGCACTTGGACTGCCTGTCTGACTACTTGAACGCCTGCCTGCCTGCGCGCTTTTTTGCTTGCGTGACTGCCTCCTGGGCTAACTCGCTGGCTGACTTGCTGACTGGCGGCTGACTATAGCGTATCTCTCGACACGGCAGCGAGGCAGAGCACTACCAGCTCATATATAGAGTATTACATGCTTTTTTTTAGGTGGAAAGGAAGCAACACAGTCAGATCCAGAAAGGCAAACCGGCCGCGACTGCGATCGATGCTGAGTTGAATTGAGTTACTTTATGTTTAGTGGATCAGCAACGGGCGCGGCTGACAAGAAGTGGGTAATGGATTATTGAAGTTATGCGAAACAAAGTGGAGCTCGGCGTAAAATGTATTATGTGCATATGTGAACCGGCTATTGGAAGTCACATCGGATCACTAAGATGAAATTTGTAAAACGCTTACTGTGTGCATGATGCGAATATACAACAGTGTACATACATATATGAATGGTTGTGTGGTAATTACAGAGCGCTTGCGATAAAAAAAAATCGAACAATCAAAGCAAGCAGACGTCACGTCATTACATTAATTTTGCATCGATTTGTAACGAAAATCGAATTTCGCGGCCTGGCAAACCACAAAAGCGGGAAGCCGAGATGCGCTACGAAACCGCAGAAACGATGTGCTTTCGAAATGTGGCTAAACGCAGAAATTATGCACACCAACTTATTTGCTGAGACTTTGGACCTCACGCCTATTTGGAAGTTTAAAAAAAAAATTAGCGGACAAAAATCGAAAGCAATACTATCTAAATATTTCTTCAAACTCCTACATACAAATGTAGGTACATATATACAATGTTTACAACCGATTCATCTCATATCACAGCTGGTCTAAAAGCCTCCCTACTTTCCCTCTTTCCACCAAATCATAACGTAAATGGCGCTCGCTTCCGCCAGCCAAAAAACGGCAAACGCTCACCGAAAAGCGCAGTTACCCACGGGCGTAAAAACGAAGAACGTGTCAGCTGACACGATGTATCTTATGGGATCTGCGTGCGAACAAAAATTCAGCACCGCATGACCTTTCCATCAACAGCACACTTGATATCTTTCTACGTACTGCTACGCTACGCTACGTATACGTTCGTGGGTAACCGCGCTCGAACATGCACAAACACTCCCACGTTGCGATCGTAGCTGTTGAGAAGTAGCCATCTCGTACATGCATACATACTAAACTTAATTTGCGAAGCATTTTCTAAAAATATCTTTTATTCTAAATTTTTGT
>NW_016210044.1:0-1925 GCF_001687245.7 Rhagoletis zephyria
CAGGTGCTGGCCACCGACTTCCCGCACTTTCTTGACCGGATGAACCTCAAAACTTTAAATCCTTTTTGGAACAACAACCTTCTGGCTGTGAATGGCCAGCACTGGAGGCGCATTCGCAGCCTGACCACGCCCGCCTTCACCGCCAGNGCACGTTGAACCCCTTCTGGAACAACAACCTTCTGGCGGTGAATGGGCAGCACTGGAGGCGCATTCGCAGCCTGACCACGCCCGCCTTCACCGCCAGCAAGCTGCGGGGAATGCACCCGATGATGGGCCGGTCGGCGGAGAAGCTGGTCAGCCACTTGAACTCCACTCTCTTAACCTCCTCCTCCTCCTCTTCTTCAGCTACTGTACAGATCAAGGCCATCATCGCCTGCTTCGCCATCGACGTCATCGCAAAGACCTCCTTTGCCGCTGATACTGATGCTATTAATGAGAAGAGGGAACAAAACGGCGGTGAAAGCCCCTCCGGAAACGCCGTCGTCGACAACTGTCGTCAGCTCTTCGTCATTTCACCCCTTCGCCTGGTCGCCGTTTTGCTGCTGCCCAAAGCCGTTCTTCGCCTGTTGAACATTGACTGCTTTCTTCCGCCTGAACCGTTTCAGTATCTGATCAACCTGACGAGGCACATTGTCCGCGAGAGGAAGGCCGAGTGTGAACAGGGCAAAACTACTAGTAGTAGTGCTGAAGCTAAAAAGCGAACAGATTTAGTGCAGCTGCTGGTTGACGCCAAAGCCGACGAGGCTGAGGTGTTTGCTGCATCGGACAAGTGCTCGTCCTATGAGCACCTCGAGGCGGCCAATGAGGACAGTGAAAAGGCGAGAAAAACTCCTGACCCACCTCCAAACTCCTCTGTATCACTAACCGGCCTTTCAGAAACGGAAATCATTGCTCAGGGAATCTTTTTCCTGACTGCCGGCTTTGAGACTAGCAGCAGCACACTGGTGCACGCGCTCTATGAACTGGCCCGCAATTCTTCTGCTCAGGCTCGACTGTACGACGAGCTGAAGGTCGTTCTCGAATCACTATCGTCAAGTAGTCGTACATCAGCGGAGTACTTTGAGGCGGTGCTCAGCCGTTTGCCTTATCTGGAGGCAGTTCTCAAGGAGACCCTGCGGAAGTACGCCCCCGTCCAGGTCCTCCTGCGGACCACCGTCACCGACGGTCACCGGCTGGAGAACGGGCTACGCCTTGAGCGGGGCCAGGTGATTGAGATTCCAGTAGGGGCGGTGCACTACTCTCCGGAGTACTACCCGGAACCACAGGAGTTCCGACCGGAGCGGTTTTTGCCGGAAAACGCCCACCTTCTGGTTCCATACACTTGGCTGCCCTTCGGCGCAGGAGCGCGCAACTGTGTGGGAATTCGCTTTGCTATGGAGGAAATGAAGATCTGTTTAGCTGCTTTACTGGAGAACTTTGAGTTTGCCCCTGCCCCCAACACTCCTAATGAGCTTGTTTTTCAGCGAGGCACTCCAGTGCTTAATTCTGCCGAGTTTCCGCTCAGAATGAGCAAGAGGAGCCATTAAAATGGTAATCAAAATAAAATCATTTTTTCCAGTGAAAAATGGTGTTTTCAAGTATTATCAGCCTATCCTCTCTCTCTCCGCACTGACTCTTTTTGCTCTAGAAAATACGCCGTTAAAGATATTGAAAAACAGTTTTCACCAGTGAAACGAGATAAATGGCATCTTTCTAATGGTACCAAACTCGAGTTGATCAGATAACCGGAAGTACCTTATCTGATCATAGTCACTTTTTAAAACAGCCATATTAAATACTAAATGAATTCCAATAAGATTTTTGATTGCACCATTAGATTCCTCGCCCTTTAATTGGTCTGTGTTTAATTCGGTGTTTTCTCAAAACCTTATGGTTAACCAGAAAACTCAAAAAGTTTGGAACGTTGTCTGTTGCTATGCGCCGCT
>NW_016210045.1:0-1925 GCF_001687245.7 Rhagoletis zephyria
TACAGCCTGCAGGCCAAGACGAAGGCGCTGGACTGTTCCTTTTTTTCTCTAAGCCAAATGTAATTCCAAGTTGAATAACGCTATATGTCTATTTAGAATCAATCTTGTTTTCAAAACAACAAAAATATTTTATGAGATGATGAAATACTCACTCATCTGAAGTTATTGAGTACAAACTACACCGCTTATCAAAGAAAATTATGAAGTGGTTTGTTAATCATTGGTCACTAAACACGTAGATGCCTCAAAAAAATCACGCGAATAAGAATGGAAATGCATAAAAAACAAATTAAATTGTACTAAAATTGTTTATTAATTTATTTTTTTTTATTGAAAATATTTTAAGTATTTTATAGCTAACATGTCAACAGTTATTTTTTATTTTATTTTGTGTTAACTTTCGTAACAGTGGGTTATGTTTGTACTATATATGTACATATGTAAAACAAGGAACAGTCCAGCGCCTTCGTCTTGGTCTGTGGGCTTTATCGCCGCTAAATTGAAACGTAGAATACGTGGTATGGTTAAGAGCACCTCCAAGTCAAAAATACACTAAGAAAAAAATATCGATAACAAAAGCGATAATAATGTCGATAACAAACTCCATAGCAAAATCGATAAAAATATGGATAGCAAAATTAATACAAAATCGATCAAAATATCGATAACAAAATATATTACAAAATCTATAAAAAATCGACAAAAATATCGATAACAAAATTGATAAACAAATATGGTTTATTATATCGATAAGTTCCGAAAATATCGATAGCAAAATCAATAACATACATACGCTGCGATTTGGTCATAAATATTGCGCCATCTGTTATTCAAAAGCCGAAATACCCACTCACACATACTTTTTTTCTCCTTCGCAGGAAAAATCTTGAATTTGTAACTAACGAAAACAAAGAAAAAATCATTCGAGCGGTTTTGCTGCATTTTGGTAATAAAAAAAATTGCAAATTTTTTCAAAAATTTTGTACACGATAATATTTCTATTGCTCCAAAGAATCTATATCCTGAAAATTAAAGTTATATCTGTAAATCATAAGCTGCTGGAGAACTTTAAACTAAAACTTTAAAACTTAAAACCATTGTTTACCGTTCTTTCTACAACAGAAACCAGATTGGTTGCTTACAGAAATGAATCTGGCGATAGGTTCGGAATTTTATCTTTAAAACGCCATACTTTTCTTTGAAATCGCTTCATTAGTTCTTGCGCAAAAAGCGTAAAGCTCGTAAAGCTCTAAAAATTACAACTACAACATTTGAGCATAGCCTTCATATCGTAAGGTAAGTCCTATTCTACGTCAATAAAAGAATTCGGGACATATTTTTTTTTGTATGTAGATAATTTTGTCCACCTAGATTGTTCAAATATCGCACTGTGCATAGTTAAAAGATCATGGTATAGCTAGCGAGTTGACTGCCGACAAAGGCATACGTACATATGTATAGGAATACATGCGTGTTTATACATACATACATGCCTTATATTAACATACACTGAACTTTATGTAGGTGTAGGAGTTTGTGTTTTAAAATGAGTTGTCAGCAGACGTGTGCGTATTTATGGCAACTCATTTTGAATCTGGGCGCCTTGGATGATATGTGAACTACCAACACATACTCTTTGACGGGTGCTGGTACGCTTGGGTTTGTTTGGCTCATATATGTACCTACAAACATATATATCCATATCTACATACATATATATATATTAATATAGGTCCATATGAAAACTTTTGCTTTTTGCCTATGTGTGCGAGTGATGAGTCTTTATATAGCCAGGAAAGTGTAACGATTTCTTAGTAGCGCTCATGCACTCTGCACCTCGCTGCTCTCTCTCTGACGCCCTTTACACCCTTTACAATTTGTGCATAAATTTATTCGTGTGTTATATCCCGGCCAGAGCAGCGTGT
>NW_016210046.1:0-1925 GCF_001687245.7 Rhagoletis zephyria
CTTAATGCAGTAAATACTACGATTTTATTAAGTTTGATAGAGTTTTAATTTTTGCGTATACCTTAGTGGCAGACATAATAATTGGTGAAAGTTTCAGAGCCTGATTTATTAACAGCCAAGCTGCACTTAAGCCGTTGCAAACCACTGGTATCTCAATAAAAATTGTCCGGGCATGTAAGTAGGACAAAGGAATAATCGTGAACTTTTCAGTGAATCCAATTGTACCAGAGCAAATTAGGTACATCTACATCTAGGACTTAAACTACGCCTGAGTTTTCCGGCATATCAAAAATGTAATATAGTCATACTTCACTTCTTTTTCGTGTCCGTTCCAATAAATCATTGATCTGATTTGGTTTGTTATAGAATATTTTTGAGCTCGGAGTACTATTCTCTATCTGGTTTAGTTAAAAGTGGTCCTACGTTGGTACTTACAAGAGGATACTGAGATTCCTCTCCTCTGCAAAGATTTCACTCAGAATAGTTCCGTTCTCTATTTAGCCATACAATCTGCCACAAGTTGTTGATATCCGGAGATGGTCGGGTTCGAATTCCACTGCAGGCAAAACATGCAAATTTAATTTTTTTTAGTTTTTGTCTTGATTACTCACTTCACGGATGCTTTTTCAGTACGAACGCGGTCATTTTAATATGCGCGTAATTGAATTGAATATTTACCAATATACAGTACTTTCGTTGACGTTTATAGTAAGATCAATTACGTTTCTATTTGATTTTAATATTTTTTTCCCTCAGTGCAGTATAGGTGAAAATGTCAAAATAGTCAAATGGATCGGAAATATGCTTATCCAGAGGACAATCAAGGCGGACCCAGGAGCGGAGGAACTCAGCACTACGGCGACAAACGGCTGTTGCCAGGAAGGAGTGTTATCACCACTGTTGTGGTCTATACTGGCTGATGAACTAGTTCAAGTCCTCAGTGAGAGAGGATAGGCTATGACATATTATCATCTAGACCATGAAAGGTCCAGAAGGGTCTACTCACTCATCCCTTTCACTAACAGCCAATCTGTCCACAAAGTTCTAGATAGCTACTTGTTCTCATCAATAACCCGTGTAGATGGCCATAGAGCACTCAATGGTCTAGCCACACAGAGTAGAGGGTATCCTTAATCTGGGTGCCTGGCCGTAAGCGCTATACTGGCAAAAACGGACATCCAAGCTAAAGACATTTGTTGTTGGAAATTGTTGTCAAAACAAGGTAGAAAAATGAATTATAGCTTATCAGTGGCAGATGATGTCCAGAAATCCTAAGTGAATATATTGGCAGTGTTTCCAAAAAAGTAAGTGCGCCTGAGCCACATTGTGTAACTTACGTTACATATGCATCTGGTTTGTCTCATAACCTATATATGTACAGTTGAAGCTCCCAAAGATGGAGGCTCATTCCTTTTTTGTATATTGATGAACAAATAATATATTTTATTAAATTCCCATAAGCGGACATAAATATGCCAAAGACGGACCAAAAGTGGGTGACCATCGATATCCGCTTATGGAACTCCCACTAACTTCACTGCATGTATGTACATATGGGTCATTCCAGCGAAGACGACGCCTCAGGTAAAATAATAAATTAGATAAATTGTATTTAAATCTGTAGAAACAGTAAAACAGGTAGAATAATAACTTAATAAAAGATTTTTATCGATTTATTTTTCACTATTTTGCTTATTTTATTAATAAAAATGCATATTTAATATGCCGAAATCTTTTCGCATCAAGTTCTCAAGGCATTCCTCATGTACTAAAGGTGGCAATGCAAATAATAATTATACAAGACGAAAGAACAATGAGCTTTAAAATGGTGGTAAGTTATAAGAAAAATACATTTATGGTGAGAAGTTTTAAGCGTTCAAAAAATGCTTATTGGATGTCCCACCCGTCACAGCAAAATATGTATT
>NW_016210047.1:0-1925 GCF_001687245.7 Rhagoletis zephyria
AGAGGAAATAAGATTACAACTGGGCTCTCTAATCCGCTAGCAAACAATGCTGAATAGAGGAGAGCATGAAATTGAAAATGCTTCGAGGTCAGAACTTAAAAGTTTGCTTTTGCTTCTGCCCAGAAAACCAGAAGAAGGCAAACAAAAGAAGATAAAATCAAGTTACGCTCATTACTCTAAAACATGCACACACGCTGCAGACTTCTCTACACTACACAGCTAAGCTGACAGCAGCAACCAGCAGTCGTTATCAGTTATAAAGGTAACTGGAGATAACAAGAGCACAGATCTTAATTAAAGGAAAAGGGCACTCTTGCGTCTCTCGTGAAAATGGAGCCGCCGCCACAATAACAACAACAACTCGAGGCAAAGAGTTGATAAAGCCATTTGCCAAATTAAAATGTAAAAAGCCCTAAACTTGGAAACACGTAAAGTGCAATTGTCTCAACTCTGCTTAAAAAAGAGCTCCCCTTTAAAGCTCCACTTTTCAAGTAAGTTTTTAAAAAGAGTACACCAAAAGAAGTCCAAGACAGACTGGAGATAAGCCGACGATTTATGAAGTGGCAAGTGGCAGTGGCAAAGCTGATTAGCCAAGGCTGAAAGGGTTGGCGCGGCCAAAAGTTGGCCACGATTGGCCGGTTAAGAACTATCACACTAGCATACGTTAGTTACACAGCAAAGTGCCGCACAGAAAACAGCAACAGCACACTTTTTTCAAGTGGTTTTTAGCACTCAAAAAACACACAAAGCAGCTAACAANGAAAAGAGCTCCCCTTTAAAGCTCCACTTTTCAAGTAAGTTTCTAAAAAGAGTACACCAAAAGAAGTCCAAGACAGACAGGAGATAAGCCGACGATTTATGAAGTGGCAAGTGGCAAGTGGCAAAGCTGATTAGCAGAGGCTGAAAGGGTTGGCGCGGCCAAAAGTTGGCCACGATTGGCCTGTTAAGAACTATCACACTAGCATACGTTAGTTACACAGCAAAGTGCCGCAAAAAACAGCAACAGCACAATTTTTTCAAGTGGTTTTTAGCACTCAAAAAACACACAAAGCAGCTAACAAGGAAAAATTTAAATGCTCATTGCTAAATACAGCAGACACAAATGCTAAACATTTATGGGCAAAGCAACAGCAAAGTTTACTTTTCAAATTAATTTTAAAGTTTCCTCTGCATCTACCTCTGCAGCTGCTCCTCCTGAATTAATTCTTCAAATGTATAAATGTGAGTGAGAGAAAGAGCAGACACAGACTTTTTCAAACTTTTTGTGAATGATGAATCCACAGAGAGAAGGAGGTAGGTAGAAGAGTGGGCACAGAACAATAGTCGAATCCTAAACAAGCACAAAAAAAGTTGAGCCAAAGAGAAGGCGAATTCCTAAAACAGATAGGATTCTTTTCCACCATCATCTTCGTTTTCAGGCAGGAAGAACCCACACAGACGTAAGAGTAAAACGTCCCAACGGGCTAATTTGTCCATCTCGCTCTCCTTTTCCTTTTAATTCATCTCCAAACACACACACAGTCAGACAATGTTCATATTGTTTGCACGGTTGAANTCAAACTTTTTGTGAATGATGAATCCACAGAGAGAAGGAGGTAGGTAGAAGAGTGGGCACAGAACAATAGTCGAATCCTAAACAAGTACAAAAAAAGTTGAGCCAAAGAGAAGGCGAATTCCTAAAACAGATAGATTCTTTTCCACCATCATCTTCGTTTGCAGGCAGGAAGAACCCACACAGACGTAAGAGTAAAACGTCCCAGCGGGCTAATTTGTCCATCTCGCTCTCCCTTTCCTTTTAATTCATCTCCAAACACACAGTCAGACAATGTTCACATTGTTTGCACGGTTGAGACCACCACCGTTAGGGTTGCTGTTCGAGAGGCAGACTGGTAACCCCAACTGATACAAAACTGCTAATTCTAATA
>NW_016210048.1:0-1925 GCF_001687245.7 Rhagoletis zephyria
ATAAAAGCAAAATTTTCGCAATTTTTTGCGAAAAGAAACGAAGAATAATTGAGAATGAAAAAAACCAAAAAGGTAAACAAAGATCGTTGCGACACTGAATCTTCGCATGGTCACGAAGTCACTGAGAAGGATCCCGAGGTTGTTAATAGCCATCACTCGGTATACAGGTGCCTTTGTGAAAGTTTATAAGTACATAAATTATACATATGTACATACATAATAATAATAATAGATTGGCGCTTACACAATGTGTTAGTTTTTGGCCCGGCTTCTACTCCGATTTGTGGTGTGCGCAAAAGGGAGGTACGTGCAGTTTTACCCCGACTCCAAACGGCGATAATATTTTTATGAGAAGCGTTTTCATGGCAGAAATACACCCGGCGGCTTACCTGCTGATGGGCGACCGGTATTATAAAAAAAAAAAACTTTTTATTTTTTAATACTTTTTGTAATATTCTCAAGGTGATACCGGGCTTTAACAGAGGTGTAAAAAATTGCAATAATTTTACTTAGCAATCAATGACTGTGCTACAAATTGGATTCCAATCGAAACTATTGCAATTTTCACAATCAAAACAAATTTCAATATAAAGTATANAACTTTATTTTTTAATACTTTTTGTAATATTCTCAAGGTGATACCGGGCTTTAACAGAGGTGTAAAAAATTGCAATAATTTTACTTAGCAATCAATGACTGTGCTACAAATTGGATTCCAATCGAAACTATTGCAATTTTCACAATCAAAACAAATTTCAATATAAAGTATATTTTGCGATTGTAATCNAACAGAGGTGTAAAAAATTGCAATAATTTTACTTAGCAATCAATGACTGTGCTACAAATTGGATTCCAATCGAAACTATTGCAATTTTCACAATCAAAACAAATTTCAATATAAAGTATATTTTGCGATTGTAATCCAGTTTGATTGAAGTATTTTATAGCTCTGGCTTGCACCCAGGCCCTGCGTAATGGCAGGCCGTTCCTCTAATCACTACACTACAGGGGTCAGCTAACTAACTACTAAATATTTAAATTTAAACACTCGAACTTTCATTCACCAGCTGCTTAAATGCAATCTAACTTAACAATTTTATATAAAGTAAAACAAGCTTACATATGAACATAGGTATGTGCATACATGTGTTCCGCGGTATGCATATGTATGTACAAACACCCCACGCCCTCTTAACTCCAGTCTCCATTCATTCGTATTCTGAAAAAAGTTGACGGTTAAAGTATCGTAATTTATTGGTTTTTGTTGAAAGAAATTCCAATCTCTCTTGAGAAGGGATACATAAATAACAAAAGAAAATCAACAATTAAGATAAATATCTGTTTTGTAGAGGCATGTATATAGTAAGGACTCTTTCCAAAAGCTAGAGATAAAAAAGGTTGTTGGCTCCTGCGCTAGAAAGTAAAGACAACGCTATTCTCCGAACTAATTTGAAACGGATGCAATTAAAAAGAGTAGAAAGCGATAAAACTGCTGCAAAAGTGACCATAGCGGAATAATGTTCCTTATACATTAGATACGATTACATGCATCTATGCTTGTACAAATTAATGAATGATCGGCGCAATATACCCAACGTATGCACCAAAACGGAACTTACAAACTTATGTAGTACTTTGAAAGGCGACTTTACACGGCGCCAATAGAACAGCAAATGCTTCTACATACATAGCTCGTCAAATAGCAATATATATACCATAGATCTGCAGGGATTCTTAAAAAAAGGATTAATTTTAAGCCAAACAAAAACAACATTCGCCTAATGGCACTACAACTAAATACCAATAATCAACGCGAGTTTCCTTAAGCTTTTGGTAAGTAACAAATTATTGAATTTAAATTTATTAAATTTATTTTTAATTGTACATACAGTCAGTCAATAAAGTTTAGGTACAGCGAATTTTTT
>NW_016210049.1:0-1925 GCF_001687245.7 Rhagoletis zephyria
TACATGTGTATATCTTGGTAACCGCTGCACCAATTTCTTCCAAACTTGGCACAGTTGTTAGCTTGGTATAACATACGAAATGGCCGAAGATTTTTAAAATCGGACAATAACCACGCCTACATCCCATATAACGGTATTTTAGAGAAATACGAAATATTCGATAAATCAGTAATTATTAAAGCTAATTTATTCAAAATTGATGCTTCCAACAATTCTTGACCCAGAAATACGTTATAGGATAAAATTTTGGAAAATGGGCGTGGCATCGCCCACTTATGATCACATATGGGTGTTTCCAGCGGAAGGTCCACCACGACAAAAAAAAATAAATAAAAGTTTTATATCTAACGTATTTACGGGCCGATTTGTCTGCTTTTTAAAAAAATATACTGGCTATGTAAGTAGAATCATGTTTGCATAAAATGCTCTTCCTAGGTGGTGCCAAGGTCGAGATATTTCGAAAAACCGTATTTATGGTCCGATTTGGTTCGAATTTGGCGTATGTGGTTGAAACATAATAAATCATAGATTTCTAATAAATTGACCCTGAATTGGCGCTGAAGTCAAAATATAAAGTATATTCTACATAAAATACATGTTTTATTNGATGGAAATTTATGTCACGTCACGCCACGTCACGTCACGTTTCTCACTCTGGGTTGTAAAAGAGAATTAAAACAATTTGCATTAATTCAAAAAACTCTAAAAACAACTAGAATTGCTTCAGATCATATTAAAATAAGTTTCATGAAAATAGCCATCCACAATTCGCAGAGTTTTGCGAGATTTATATGGTGTTTGTTATATAATGAGCTAGACTTTTATGGAAAAATAATAAACATTAAAACAAAAGCAAAATAGCCAAAATTGATCAAAATGTTTCTGGCTTAATTAGCTGATCACAAGTGTATGTACACTAAGAAGTGAAAATATTCTTGGATGATTTTTGTTTTGCAATGTTATTTAGTTATTTGTTTATGTTTTTATTATGTTGTTATTAAAGTTTACTAAAAGCATTTGTTCTTGAATGAATTTATATTCAGGTATTTTATCCCAACTAAGATGGGAGTTTAGGTGTCCAAATGTTCGTTAAATTTTACAATGGGTTTCTGCAGACGGAAATTCTATTTAAAGAAGACTTACACAATATGGGGATTCAAAAGACGTGTTAAGCGTCGTAAAATCTTAATCTTAAATTTGTTGTACGTTAAATACAAAAAATTACAAAAGATCAAATTTTTACTTTTTATGTAATTTCAAAATATTTTAAAAAATCTTGCGGGAAAGAAATTTTATAAAATAATAAATACATGAATGCATGTTTTCATTTTGGAACTTGTTTTTATTTTATTTTATACCATTGATACAGTACATCTCCGTCAGTTATGCAATATTTACAGATATTATCTCGTGTNATTTTATTTTATACCATTGATACAGTACATCTCCGTCAGTTATGCAATATTTACAGATATTATCTCGTGTTTTACATGCGTTATTTTGCTCTTGTACTGGTAAAGAGGAAATTGTAGACGGAAGAACTTGGTTAGAGATGTCTTGCTGGGGATTAGGTGTCTGAGCCAGTTATCGCGCTAAATAGTTATGCAAAATGCAACACGCCTTAACAACAGCATCGCATGTTTCCACTGAAACCTCAATGGGTCGTTGAAAAACGCGAAATCGTGAACTGAGCCTACCAAACGCCATCTCCACAGTCATTCGCGCACTACTTAATCTGTATTTATACGCTTCTTGAGCAGTGCTTAAGTTGGAACTTCGGCTGTACGCTTTTATTAAATGGCGGTTCAAACCAAAAATTTCATCGTCGATAAAATAGAAGGGTGTTTTGGAAAGTTGTCCCTTTAACGACTTATCGGCAGGAAGGTTTAATTGGACTCGTTAGCCACATCCAACCACTCATTTTC
>NW_016210050.1:0-1925 GCF_001687245.7 Rhagoletis zephyria
AAGAACGCAAATTCTGACTTGACTTTAGTTAGGGAGTGCGCTGCTAATAATGACTTGTGTCGTTCATAGAAAATCCAATGGCTTAGTTTAGATAATATTAATATATATTATTTAAATCAGTCATGAAATATGTTCACACGGACAAAGATATGGTCGTAAGATTTTTAGCACAGTAGGTAAAGGGCCATACCAATGTGACGGGTGGGACATCTTAACTAATTTTTGCTCAAATTTTAAATTACTTATCTTTAAAAAATTATTTTACAAGTTTACATGAACATTGACATCCCGTAAATTTTAGAGGTAATGACTTTTAATTACCAATAAATTAGCGAGATTTAACAAAACAAAGTGGAAGTATTCACAGTGCCAACAGTGTACAAACTAATGAAATGTAATTAGTTGGTACAAAATTGTTCCATTTTATAAATAGTTGAGGTAGTTTTGACTCTCATCGCTCGTATTCACCAAAAGCTTAACTCCTGTTAAGGGCTCAGTTAAGTTCCAAAGAATTTAACATGGGATTTTGGGCAATGTTTCTTTCTTCATTCTTTTTGGTGCTGCAACCGCCGATTTTGGCCGAACTCAACAAAGCACGCTAGTTGTTTCTCTAGTATATCCATGTCATCATAGTTCTATCGTCTTCAGTACCCGACATGGCCAGTGCGTAAACGCCCTTAAATGTTTCGCAAAATCTCTATCTCGAATACACTAAGAGCCAGAGATGTCAGATGTTGTCCATGTTGATCATGATTCTGCCCTTTATAGAGAGCTGTTTTCTTATATAAAGGAGAGAGTTTTACTTCTGAATTGCCTACTCAGTCCAAACTAGTGCTGCCTATGGACCAAATGCTGAGATGCACAGTACTTCAAGCTCATGTGTGGTAGGGTATCTACGAGCATATTTTTCAGCAGATGTTCCTCTCAAGCTGGAGTCTTTTCTCCTCTCCTAGGGGTCTTGGCAGTAAACCAACTGCCCTGAAACATACATGCCCTGTAACATATGCTGCCACCTTATAATATTTAGCAGTAAATGGAAATTTTTCCAGAAACACTATCCGTTATCATGCAGCCAAAGCTTAAAAGGGTGGAGAAGTGGGCAAACGTAAACGTCCTAGTAGTAAGCCTAAGCAAAGCGGAGCTCTTACTATTTAGCCGAAGGTACAATGTTCCAAGATTAAAGATACTTACTGATATTCAACTTAGGATTAATGAATCTCCGAAATACTTTTACCCTGTACTCATAAAGGTGCATTTGGGCGTAAAATTGGCATATCTCCCAGTACAGGGCACTGGCTATATAATATCTTGGTCAAGCACAGTATGTGGGGTTTATTTTCCAGGCAGTCAGACGGAGGCTCTAATCGCAGCGGGCCCAAATGAGGTCCTAAGTATGCTGGTGTGTCTACCGACAGCCACTTCAACCTCACCTAAGTTCACGCCAAGTATTTCAGGATATACATATTGTATTGGTTGTGCAATTAATATTCTTAAAGTGGCGTCATTACTGTCCACAATACACTTCTAATGAGCTCATTCGTGAAAAGCTGAGAAGTGCCAGTTAATTGAATAGACTACCTTGGCAATCAATAGCCTCATGCCGAATATAGTAATCTTAATAATGAGCTATTTACATACCGTTACTTTAATATAGAAAGGCGGCCCTATCTCACATCGTGGTTGAAAGGCAAAAAAAACCGTAACTAACTAAAATTTTTTATTGCATAAAACGATGTGGGGACTTATACTTAATTCTGTGATATCCATTACAATCAATCGACTTTTCGACTTTTTTGTTAGTAACGTCTTTGAGTATTTCAGCGACCATATTAGATAGGGCGATTCTAACCGTTAAGGTAACGGTAAGTATGTATGCTTCTATTAAATATAAATATTCAAAAACTGGACCAAATGTATGCAATCTA
>NW_016210052.1:0-1925 GCF_001687245.7 Rhagoletis zephyria
ATGTATACATTTGTCTATATCTATCTCGATTCGTTTTGCCTGTTACAAACAACCGTTATGTGAACAAAGTTATAATACCCTTGTGCACAAGTGCGCTCGGGTATAAAAATTATTACTTGGTCCGTCCGGGATTTGAACCAAGACAAACGGCGAGACGCCAAAAAACTGCTTCGCCTCTAGCATACGCGCCACAGTACATCACAGTACTTTTCTAACGCTGTTAATTTTTCGTCCGCGAATAGTTTCCACTTTCAGTTTGCACCTTCTCTATCTATCTAATATTACATTTACATTGAGCCCAAATGCGTCATTTGGGCGAGAAACCTCAAATGCGAGGCCAAATCACGCATTTCTCCATACAAATTCACATTTCCAGAATGACGCATTTCGACGCATTTCACAAAATCACGAAACAAATGCGTTCCAATTGCCGTACTATTTTATTGAACGCACTCAGAAACAAAAGTTCCACAAAGAGCTTTGGTTTGTCTTTGACATTTGGAATTTTTCAAACACAAAACAAACACAACGAAATAAATAAATCTTTGAAATTTGTGTGTAAAAATTGTTAATTTATACAAGAGCTTTACACATTTTTAGTTTAATCAAAGAATAATTGCCTTTTTGTGTCACAAAAAGCGTTAACAATATAATAAATGTAGTGTTTGTTTACATACATTTTGTTTTTGTCTTCCCTTTTCATTTGATGAGAAGTCAAAGCAAATGCGGATCAAGCAGTGTAAACACCTTCAAATGACTGATTTCAAATCACGCATTTTGGTCCAATGTAAATGTAATATAAGTTCTTTGGTTCTCTGTCACGATTTTCAATAAAATCCACCTTTTTAACAAGCTCTTAGGTCTATATGAGTCAATCTTACAACCTTTTTATAGCATTAAAGGGTGCCATAAAAGCTTCTGTTAACTTCGTTCAGAAAAGAGCTTTCAAAAATACGCTATAATCAGTGTATGTAGTAGATAAGTTAAAACTAACATTATCTTTTATAACAGAACACACACACATAACTTAGTCTGTTCCAATAGCAGTCCGGTTTACAGGATTTAGTCAGAACTTACAGGAAGTCGTTCCTATTGACATAAAACCTGTAAGTGGGAACACATTTGAGAGAGTAACTGAGCAACTGTTCCTAGTCAGAAGTTACAGGATTTAGTCCGGAGTTTTTTTTCCCGTAAGTTCATGAAAAGTGTCAAACGATCAGCTGATTTACATGTGCAANAATGACATGTAAACAAACCGTTTGACGTTTTTACAGGAAATAGTGCTTTTTGCGTTCCTATGCACTTCTGCATCTGTTCTCCTTTTACTCTCACTTGAGAGCGTAAAATTGTAGTTTGACACTTCCACAGGTTTTAGTCCGAAGTTCAAAGGAACAGACTAACTACGTACATACAAATGTACCCAACAGGAACAGAAGAGCTCCATTAGTGCTATTGGAGCGTTCCATATTCAGCAGTAAGCCCTCCCTTCCTAATTTAAAAACCAGTGTTGCCAGAAAAATTTCGTTCGGAGCTAAAACGGGCGAAAACAAGAGCTAAATAATACTAATAGCTGCTAAAATGAAGAGCTACATGTTTTTTTTTTTAAGTGGAGCATTTATTGACGTAAAGTTGTTTGTACATTTTCCAATTCATTGCTACGGCACTTATATGTATGCATACACTTATATAAACCAGACAATGAACTATAAATACTTTAGATAGAAACTATAAAAATCTGCAATTTCAGATATTTGAATTGATCATAAANGTGCTATTGGAGCGTTCCATATTCAGCAGTAAGCCCTCCCTTCCTAATTTAAAAACCAGTGTTGCCAGAAAAATTTCGTTCGGAGCTAAAACGGGCGAAAACAAGAGCTAAATAATACTAATAGCTGCTAAAATGAAGAGCTACATGTTTTTTTTTT
>NW_016210053.1:0-257 GCF_001687245.7 Rhagoletis zephyria
TGACGAGCAGGTACGAGAGAATGTCAGTGGCGAAGAGCTGTCGCAGGAGCAGGCTGACAAGGAGCAGCAGGTAGAGGGGGTGAGTGAGAAGGCGTCGGAAGCCGTTTCCAGCATCAACTGATGATGTTGTGTTGCTGTTGTTGCTTTGAAAGCTGACAGATCCTGGAAATGTGAGTCGTAGAAAGAGGATTATTAGTAATTCAAGCCACAGTAAAAAGCCAAAAAGCCGTGGTGGCGTTAATTAAATTTGTGGCAGT
>NW_016210053.1:344-1925 GCF_001687245.7 Rhagoletis zephyria
CACTCGCCTTTGTGGAAGTTTCTTTGTTAATAAAAGCTCCGCTTTTTCTTCTTCTTCTTGTTCGGTGCAAGTAGTTGAGCACGGCGAAGGCGACCACCAGTCCGGCCACTGCCAGCCAGGTGGCCCCATCAAAGACGTGAAAGACGCTGAGGGGCGACTGCTGGGCCCCAGCTCCGTTACCTTCCCTTGTAGTGGGATAGCTGAGCATGGTGACAATTTCTCCGGCGGGAAGCATGAACTGAAAGTCGATCAGCTCGTCCCGGCTGAAAGACATGCTAAAGGAGTGGGCGATAAAGTCTGCTTTCTGGGGATTTATAAATTAAAGGGGAGGGATAGAAAAATGTAAATATTAGCACGACTGCAAAGTTGTAGCAGACTGTTGANGTGAGCGATAAAGTCTGCTTTCTGGGGAATTATAAATTAAAGGGGAGGGAAAGAAGAATGTAAATATTAGCACGACTGCAAAGTTGTAGCAGGCTGATGTGGTTGATGATGATAAAGATTGAAAAAAGTTTCAAAGTTGAAAATGATAGCAAGTGCAAGTGTCCGCAAATTTCTTTGCTAGCTTTACTTTACTTTCTCCTCAAACAATGCCAGGATGCCGTTCCAGGAGCCGTTCCCCAGTCGACGGCCGCCAAAGTTGTCCGCTGCTACGGCAAAGTCGATGCTGAAAAGGAACCAACAACAAAAGTATAAGTAAAACACAAAGTGTGTGTGTGCACTTTAGAATGGGAAGAAAAAGTTAAGAATGACAAACTTTTTTCTCGACAAAATTAATCACCTGCACTTGAGGTACCTCCAAATGAGGCGGTAAATGTCATTGGTGGTCGTGCAGATGTACCGGTAATTGGCGTCGATTGGCGAGGGGAAAATCTGAGATGATAAAGATGATGATGAATTGAGAAAAAGAAATAAATAAAACGATTAGATAGTGGGATGAATAATGAGGAAAAGTGAATTAAAATTCAGGAAAAAAAATGAATTAGTGGGTACCTCATTGGGATAGAGTCCTGCTCTCAGGTGGCACCTAACCGAAGAGTAATCGTCGCTGTTCGGGTAAATTGGCCCAGCAGTCTGGTTCCAGGCAATGCAGTACTTCTCCAGCAGTGGTAGATAGGTGTGCATACTGGCTTTGCTGATTAAAAACACAGTGAAGTTTCAGGAGACACCATGTGGGAGACTGGGGAAATGGAGTAATGATTAATTAAAACAGACGGGAGTAGACTGCAGAGTAGGCAGAGTGGTGCTGCTGATAAAAAAGCACACCATAAAATGGAAAAAATATTGCTCGCAGTATTTGCAGAATGAGGACCAATTTAGAAACTGTCACGACTGTAGCAGCAGCAGCAAAAAGAAGTGAAAAGATATAATTTAGCTCGAGAGCGAGAATACTAACTCAATTTCAATACCTCCTCTGTAGAGAACTTCATTAGAAAACAGAAAAGCATAACCCACATGTGTGGCTCAATTAAAAATAGAGCGCCAGAGTAGTAAAGCGAAGGGAAAGGTAGGGACAGGTAGAGGGAAAAACGGTAGAGCAAACAACAAGAAAACAAAAAGATAGCCAAGGTAGCCAGCCAA
>NW_016210054.1:0-1924 GCF_001687245.7 Rhagoletis zephyria
TGATTAACCAACTTGCTCGAGTAATCGAATAATCGCACAGCCCTAGTTGGAATATTTGTTTGTTTTGTTTTCTTTTTTATATATATTTTTTTTAAATCCATGCACTAAATCACCATTTCGAGGGGTTTCATGGCATCACCATATACTATAAATACACTCTTATGCGCCTAAATGCATACATGGCATACACTGCCACATTCACACACATCCCTGTACAAATGCACTCAAAGTCTACGCTAATTCCGCACAATTTTGATTAATTTTGGAAATAAATGAATATAATAACATTTAAAAATTGTGTGTTGATTAAAGAATAAAGCATTAAAATTTTATTGGGATTATAACGGCAGAGTGTTCGCATGAAAAACTAAAATATGAAGAATCACATCATAGTAAATTTCGACTACGCTGCTTAAAAAGAAATTTGGCGTAGGTATGCGAGCGGCAATTATTTTAGTCCGGTCAATTTAGACATTGAAGTTTATAATATTTCGCATATAGCTGAAAATTGGTGCGAATATTAGCTACACCATTGTCAACTAAGTGCAATCTCACATCTATAAAAAAAAATAATCATGACTAGAAGTGTGCACTACCACACGTAGGACCTGGGTTCGAGCCCAGTTTCCAACTAATAACATAAACAAAACAAAAAAAATTGCAAACCTCCTAGTATATATCTGTAATGAAAAACTGCTTCTCATAAAAAAAAATTGCAATCGCACGGCGGACATTTCGCGGCAAAGGAGACTGCCCTGCGGAAAGAAGGACGGTTGGCAAGCCTAGCCACAACATGCAAATGAATACACACTCTGGCTATGTTTATGTTCAATCTTGGACTGCATAGACTCTCATAAATTATAACTCAATTTTAACAGAAAACACACACACAGCCATAACATTTATATCGCATAATGTTAAAAGGGTAAAATATGAAGAAGAACGAAAACGCAACGCTAGTCAACCACATAAATGTCAAAATGTTTCCTTTTGCAAAGGTATATGCATATCGCACCCTAAATCAGAAAGAGTCACAACTCGAAAATGCCCAAATGTTCAGGAGAGGCAAAAAACTGTTGCTGCTACACAAGCAACGCAAGCAAAACAAAAACGATCTTATTAGTAAATATTTTTCCAGTTAAAGAAGATAGTGGAAATATGGTCTGGGAACTGCTTTATGGGAAAAAAATTAATTTTGTAAAATTTTGAGTCGTCCTCGTTTTTGATTTAAGGTGCGATATACATATATGTGTGTATGTATGTGCGCTTGCATTTGCTTATTTGTTAAAAAGTGTGATAATTCATAGCGACAGCCGTTGCATGTCGTCGTCATGGTTATAACAAATCTGCATCCAACTGTGACTTTGGCTCCTTTACCATTGTCGCAACAAGATGATTGTGCAGAGAATTGTAACGGGGTGTGCGCGCGCGCGACATTTTATCCAATTTTCGTGGTTCCTATTCTTTCTCTACCCCATAAGTATGAACTTCTGCTGGGGTCTCTTCATTTCCTACTTTACTGGTTAGTTTCCTTTACCGGAGTCAAGGCTTTTACCCTTGTGTGTTGATTAGGTTGAGGTTGCGCTGGATCCAGCGCATGAGATCTAACAAGCATTGCATATGCTCACGTACCGTTCAACATTTCCTCACAATCACATTGCCTTGCTTGTATGCATGTAAAACGTGTGTGGGTGTCTGAGCTTGTAGCATAATAATTTATTCGTAATTGCTATTGTACTCCTGGCTATTAAAATAAGTCCCTCGCGTGACAGAAGTCAACCATTGTTACAACCACATGCTTTCACGTGTGCACACAACAACATATGTATATATGTGTAAATTTCTACACTCGCATTTAGTGCACTCCTATGTTTTTATGTATTTATGTATATTTTGTATAATTTTTTCTGCTTGGTGCAATTTT
>NW_016210055.1:0-1924 GCF_001687245.7 Rhagoletis zephyria
GCTGTGGACATTCAACAACGCCAGCCTGATTGGACATAAACAGGTGGCGCTGATTTACATTCCCTCTCCAAAACCGAGTGGGTCACCGTACCGCCTGGCACTGGCTGCCAGATCTTCAAGCCCCTCAACTTTCATTGCCGTAAAGTCAGTGCAAAGGCTCAGTTCAGGGGTTTGGCGGTGCAGTAAACTGGTGCCCAAGCCACCGACCACCACTCCGGGGCCGACCACGACAATCAACCCCAAGCTGAGCCTTGATTGCACCTTTGAGCAGCAGGTGTCAGGTGGTCAGCTGTGCAATTGGAAACAGGAAAGTGACAACAGCCGAACTTTTCAAGTGGGAAACGCTGTGAACACCTCTGACAGTAAGAGCATGTATCTTCCGGCGGCGGATCACACGCTGAAGAGTGCTCAAGGACACTTTCTCTACCAGTACAGCGCCGACCCGAGTATCGCACAGGAGGGAGTGATCACCGCGGGTAATCCCTACCATACAGTGCCAGTGGATGTGTGCTTCAGCTTTTGGTACTACCTCTACTCCGATCAAATGTCCAGCTTCACACTGGAAATGGATAATGGCAGTTCAAGTGGTAGACGAATCATCTACCGAGGATCCGGAGGTTTTGAACTCAAGTGGAACCAGGCGATCTTTACCATACTCAGCAATAGAAGTGCTTCGTTTTCGCGTTTTGTCCTTCGCAGTCAACTGACAAACGGTAAGTGGTCTACTCAGTAAAAAACCAACTTTTTATTACCAAACACTTATTAATTTTAGGTG
Source organism: Rhagoletis zephyria (assembly GCF_001687245.7). Lineage (NCBI taxonomy): Eukaryota > Metazoa > Arthropoda > Insecta > Diptera > Tephritidae > Rhagoletis > Rhagoletis zephyria. Next base: position 776 of record NW_016210055.1, read on the forward strand.
GCCTGGCCATTGACGACATTCACGTCACTGCTGGCGCGTGCAAACAGTCCTCTGAAAGCGTCAAAGTGTGCCAGTTTGAANCAACTTTTTATTACCAAAAACTTATTAATTTTAGGTGGCCTGGCCATTGACGACATTCACGTCACTTCTGGCGCGTGCAAACAGTCCTCTGAAAGCGTCAAAGTGTGCCAGTTTGAAAACGATGAGCCCTGCATCTTTTCACCGATGATGTCTCCTCTGGACAACGTCAAGTGGGACGTTTTTCAAGCATCTACCTTTGGCCTGCGCGATCACACCACCAACAGCGGCGATGGCCACTTCTTTGGCCTCAACCTCAGTCAGATCAGCAAGAGCTTTAGCTTTAGCGTTCCAACACACAATGTTGAGTCCACTGAGCTGAGCATTGTCACATCCCACTGCCTGCAGTTTTCCTACTTCCTCGAGGGCGTTCCCGACACTACGTCGCTCTTCTTTGAGGTTCACAATGAAGATGAAGTGGACATCTCCTATCGAGGCTGGACGGTGGCCGGAAATACCTTGGGTCGATTTTTCACCCATCGAGCGCACTTGAGACTGCCATCGGAGACGGCGAAAAGATATCGTTTGAGATTTGGGCCTGATTTGAGCGGGAAAAGAGGACAAGGTGGACTGTTCATTGACGATGTGAAGCTGACGGCGGGACAGTGCCTCAATGTGCTGCAGTGTGACTTTGAGGTTTGTGCTTGATAAAAAACGACATTTTTAAAGACTAAAACGAGTTTATTTTGTCAACTAGGAAGGAAACACCTGCACCCTGGAACCCGTTCTAGTGACGCCCGGGGGAGGCAACTTATCCCCATCGGTAAAGGGTTTCCTCGCCAACACCGCAAATCGATCCTCTCTGACTAACCAGTACCTGTTGAGGTACACAAACCGCGTTTGGCACGTCTTCTCACCTCGCCTCTCAGCCAAGTACCTGCAGTACGACTACTCATTTAAGACGGCCGAGGGCAAGTACTTGCTGCTGACAGGCGGCAGCACTAATGACCGCGGCATTGTGCTCACAGAGCGGTACACCCTGGACGACCACAAGGGCTACATTTGCCTCAGCTTTGCCGTCTACATTGCCGATAGAGCGGTCAACTCGACCATTCTGGAGGTGTATCAGGG
>NW_016210056.1:0-1924 GCF_001687245.7 Rhagoletis zephyria
TTTCCTCCCCATTGTCCAAACCAAATTTAGTGCGTCTTTTGTAATATGTTCTTCATTAAAGCAGTTCTAGCAACTCTTAGAGAAAAAGGACAATAAATAAGTGAGACCAAAAAAAAGTGTATGAACGAACGCTAAAACAAAACGAAGCTTAACAAGACTCCCAACAAAAAAAAAAAAACTAACCAAAAAAGCGTTCTTTTATTCCGCAGCCAATGTTTGTTAGTGGCGTGCCCAATACAAAATAACCAACCACCCACTAGCAGAAGGATAGAATACAGAAGGACAACGACGAACATCCAGACAGCTTTAAACAGCATTGTAACAGTTAACGAACTAGCCAACGTGGTGCCAGCAAATGCGAGTGACCGACCCCCTTTTTGCCCCAATTACTTTTGGTCGTCGGATGTAATTTATGTGGAGCTGGTAGCAACGTATAGTGGTGCTATAGATAGTTAATTTATTTTTTTATAGAGCTTCAGTGATAATAAAAATCTGTACTTTTTGGGCATGAAGCAAGAACGTTGTATGTAAATACATACGAGTATGCCCGCATGCGAGTACGGGGAGTTGAGATTTACGGATGTATGTATGTAAACTTGGGCCATACACATCTAAACGCAATTTCCTTGTAATTACGTACGGCAGTATGTATGTAGATATGTATATACAAAATTTCCCCACACCTAACTAATTTCTGCAGCTCCAGCGCAGCGCGTTGACAGTTAAATTAATTATATCAACTTTTTCAGAGGTTTTTAGTTTCCCACATGCACATGTGTATATGTATGTATGTATGTATGTATGTATGTAAATTTGTACGTAAGAGCTGGCAAGGACATCAGTGCGTGGCGTAAGTGGTAGTGTAAAACGACAAGCGTAAGCGGATATACCGCAATCATATGCTTGTCAGCATGTGACAAAAGCGCCAGGATTTCCTAAACTTTCAGAGTTGTTTTTGTTTACGCCGAGAGCGCGCAATAAGAACAAAGCGCCTAAACAGTGCACAAGTGGCAAGAAAGGCATAATTGTGAAATGAAGTAACAGACCGTAAAAACAATTTTAAATTAAATTGTAGACAATAATGTATTGTGTCACAGGCAAAGACGTAGTAAATATGTATGTATGTGTAAAGTAAATGTTTTGTAAAGAAAAATTAAAACAGTGACACTGACTGACTGACATCAAGTGCAATGCGGGTTGTAACAAAATAAATATGAAGACTTAAAATTTGCCCTTTTAGCTTGCTCAGCTAAGCGGAAAATGTTTTGAGTTGTTGAGATGTTGATAAATAATGAGCTACTCACGCCGCTGCATTCCAAACAACTTTTAAGTCTCTTCGAAAATTAAGTTTGATGACAATTAAATTTACATACGTCTTTACGTTAAGTGAGTTCATAAATTAAGTGAATATTCTCATACTCATTTGAGTATTTTTTTACCATGAAAATGTGTCTCATTCAAAACTAGTTATTGCATCCATAGAGCGGTGGCAGAAGATACTATAAAAACTTCGCTTTACCAAACTGCAAAGATTGGCATGTCACTGGGTCACTGGGTCAATAAGAGCGTGCTCAAGTGTGGGTCTAGAGTCGTTTCTGGGATGAATTCCGCTTCACATTTTAATGCAGGAAACCGCAGCCACGAGGGAGCAGCAATTTCGACTATTGGGCAAATGGGCTGCCTGCACTTGATTCCTATCTAGCACCAAACTTGCAATTCCCATGGAAAAATGGCCTACGGTATTTCAGACTGAAATATTCGCAATATTCAACCGCAAAAAAATTAAACCTAGAAAAAGGTTTGAAGGGCGCCTTTGTATTTATCTTTTCAGATAGCCAAGCAGCCATCCGTCCGGGCCCTCTCATACAGCACTACGAAATCCAAGCTAGTTAGAGACTGGTTTGCAATGCTACAAATTTTAGCA
>NW_016210057.1:0-1924 GCF_001687245.7 Rhagoletis zephyria
ATCCATTAGATTTGATAAAAATTCGATTTGCTGGTAAGTGTAAAAAATAGATGTATATCGTTACTGTAATATAGAAAGGCCCTATCAAACATTTTTATTTCTTCACATNAAAAAGTACAGTCTTTTAGTTGCGAATTTCTTCTGTTTTTTATTAAAGGTTCTTTGTAATTTAATATTATTTATAATTATTTTTCAATTCCATTAGAAGATTGCAAAGTAATCGGCCGACTCTTTTATAAAGCTGGATTTCAAAAGAAAATGTGTTAGGCCCTTTCTATATTAAGGTAACGTATATTAAGGTAATTATGATATTTAGGAGTGAAACTTTAATAATTAAAGTCTAGTATATCTATAAACCTAATATTTTCTATAGTGCATAATGTGTATGTAGTACCTACTAAGGTAATGTGTATATAGTTGATAAGGGTATGTCTGGTTTATATTGATATATGAGGAAATTAGATAAAATTAGCAATTAAGGCGGCATGTTGATAAGGATGCAAAAATAATAGCGCGTGCCGTTATCATCAGCCATTTGAGTGATCAAAGCTAAATTATCAAAATAATAAAAGGAAATAAATTGAATATGTAGGTGATAAGAGTTGATTAGAAACTTATGTAGTAGGTACTTCGTACGATGCCAGAAGAGATTTACGCCGCCGAGCCACGTTGCTGCCGCCGTTTTTTTTTGTCCTTTTTCACTCGCCGCTGCCGAGTCATGGAAACATCGCCGCGGCGGATAAAACTTTGTGGCTTTGCGCGATATTTATAAATTTGCCAGCAAAGCGCCAGACGCAAAAGGAATGCTTCAATGAACGAAAAGAAAATAATTTTGTACTGCTTTTTTACACGTCAAAATTGCTGTGGGTTTTATATATTTAGCTTTAAAAATATCAGCAATGTAAGTAAATGTTATGTTTCTGCATAAAAACACGAATTTCGACGAAACAAAATAAATATTACAACAGCTGATTATCAACGCGCGCAAAAAGATGGGAGTCGGCCATCTTTTCGCTTTGCGCTGCAGCTGCAACGATCCATGTGGTATGTATGCTTTGTGCATTTTCATACAATTCATCTTATCTGTCAAAGCGAATCTGTCGCGCAAAGCGAAGCAAGCGTTTTATCTGGCATCTGAGGGTTAATGTTCAAAACATTCATTGAATTCTAGTAGAATAAGGGCGGATCTCCATAGCATGCGTATACGTATGCGTGCGTTTGACAGAAAAATTGAATATACAAGTTTTTATGGCAGCACCTACATACATAGCAACGCATCAAAATGTAAGAAAATTGTATGAATTTTTATATCTAAGCGTAAATGTCAAACGCGCGCATACGGATACGAATGCTATGGAAGTCCGCCATAAAGTGCAAGTTTCAAATGGTTAAAAACTACCGTTAATTTTTTTTTAGATATTTTTGTTCCATATAACGAATAAAAAACTCTTAAAGTAAGGGTCCCCGAAATTTTAGTGTTGCACACCACTTTGTTGGCATGTTTTTTTTTTTTTAATTTATAACACACAAAAGGACAACTGTATATACCGAGGATCAATAGGGTGTGCCATTCAAATGAGTCGGAGGGCATGAATACACATGTACAAGATTTTAAAAAGTGTGGCAACTTTAGACAACTAGCAGTAAATGTCCCAAAATTAAATTAATTTAAACTTGCAATTGTAATACAAATCGCACATTTGCTGCAAGAGTGTCGGTAATCAAAAAAATCAACAAGTGGAGAAAAACAGCTTTAAAGTTTTGAATTTACATATACTCAGTAAAAATGAATACATATTTTGTTCTAGAGAGCAACTGGTAATTGATGCAGCTATGAAATGTTTACATAACATTGAAGAAAACTCACTAACTGATTTTTTTTTCGATTATGGCACTCTTGCAGCAAATGTTCGAAATGTACTTT
>NW_016210058.1:0-1924 GCF_001687245.7 Rhagoletis zephyria
GCATCTATCCAGAAGCCTAACTTTGACTGGACGTCATCAATAGTTAAACGAGACATTGGAGATTCTTATAAACACTCACCTCCTGGAATATCGGAGGTGTCCGATACTTCGCCCGGTCCCATTACCCACTCGTCCCGAGGCAAAACCGTAAGGTAAGTCGTAAGTTATGATAGGGTGGAATGGACTACAATGTCTTTCCAAGCCTACACATCTCCGAAACTTGCAACTACAAGCAGCTGAGGAAATTCTGTGCCCTATGCTTTTTCAGATTTTTACAGCCTGCCTAACCCTATCCCACATACCGTACGAGTAGACAAAGGCGAAAGTGGTCTTTCTATCAAAGGGTGCAAGGTTGGTCAAGTGAAATCGAAAGATTTCAGGGGTATAAGCCTCACTCATAATAATGACAATATCTCCTCGAACCACCATGCGCTTCAAAGGGCTAATCGGTGGAGACCGCGCTTCAAGAAATTGTATCGACGATTGANAAGACATTGGAGATTCTTATAAACACTCACCTCCTGGAGTATCGGAGGTGTCCGATACTTCGCCCGGTCCCATTACCCACTCGTCCCGAGGCAAAACCGTAAGGTAATCGTAAGTTATGATAGGGTAAAATGGACTACAATGTCTTTCCAAGCCTACACATCTCCGAAACTTGCAACTACAAGCAGCTGAGGAAATTCTATGCCCTATGCTTTCTCAGATTTTTACAGCCTGCCTAACCCTAACCCACATACCGTACGAGTAGACAAAGGCTAAAGTTAGTCTTTCTATCAAAGGGTGCAGGGTTGGTCAAGTGAAATCGAAAGATTTCAGGGGTATAAGCCTCACTCATAATAATGACAATCTCTGCTCGAACCACCATGCGCTTCAAAGGGCTAATCGGTGGAGACCGCGCTTCAAGAAATTGTATCGACGATTGAAAAAGAATTGGCGATAACGGAATTCGCGCTGGAAGTTTTCCTTGTTATCGAATTCAAGCGATTATCGTGATTTACAGCTATGCCTTTTAAATTTCTGTGTGACAGGGTTTCGATTTTCGATGAATCTTTTTTATGTGTTACATCACTTGGGGCTTCTGCTTCCTCATTTTCTTCACTCGATGATTCATGGCCCGAACTTACGCTATCGAAACCCGGTTTTTACGTGCAATCCGTGCACAGTGCAAGAGTTTTGTAAGACTTAGTGAATCCCTATATTGTTCGAAAAGTTGTGTAATTTTCGTAAAATATCACAGCGACGAATACTGAAATTACGTTGCTTTGTTGCTGCTAGTCATAAACTTTCATGAAAATGCGCGAAAACTACCGATTAGGATTAAGCCTAATGGTATATTTTATATTTTTTCTATCTTTATCCCTATCTCTACCCTTGACGTGCTAAGATGTTATGTGATGTGAGGTCCGGTAATGCGATGCAATGTGATGCAATTTAATGTGAAGTGATGTGATGTCATGTCATATCAGGTGATCTAATGCCATGTGATGCCGCGTCATGTNTCCTTTTAAATTTCTGGGTTTCGATTTTCGATGAATCTTTTTTATGTGTTCATAACTTGGGGCTTCTGCTTCCTCATTTTCTTCACTCGATGAGTCATGGCCCGAACTTACGCTATCGAAACCCGGTTTTTACGTGCAATCCGTGCACAATGCAAGAGTTTTGTAAGACTTAGTGAATCCCTATATTGTTCGAAAAATTGTGTAATTTTCGTAAAATATCACAGCGACGAATACTGAAATTACGTTGCTTTGTTGCTGCTAGTCATAAACTTTCATGAAAATGCACGAAAACTACCGATTAGGATTAAGCCTAATGGTATTTATTTTTTTTTTCTATCTTTATCCCTATCTCTACCCTTGACGTGCTAAGATATTATGTGATGTGAGGTCCGGTAATGCGATGCAATGTGATGCAATTTAAT
>NW_016210059.1:0-1924 GCF_001687245.7 Rhagoletis zephyria
CTGGATCCGGTTTTAAAATGACTACCCGATGAGTGTGTGAAATGTGCCCGCATATATTTTACACGAACATACATATTTATGTAAATAAAATAGTAATGAATGTTTATACATAAGTAACTATGTACATATGTGCTTATGTAGTTTCCAACTAAATTGCATTCCAAGTACTTCACGATTTGGAGATCTTTACAAGAAGCGGCTGCCGTATGCCACTTTCCATAAGGTTTATTAATGGCGAAATAGCTTTTCCTGTAAATTCTGCCAAAAATTCGAATCCTCAAGTTCTTATAACGGCTTATTAATTGTTGAATGAAAAGTTGGTAATACATTTTAGGTTGTTTCATTGCGCATGAAATTTCCTTAAGTAGGTGGATATGTATATATGTACATTGGTACTAAAAGGCGCATATTTTTACAACACATATGTATATGTATGTATGTAGGTATATAACAATGTAAAACTATTAAGAGTAATACTTTAAGATAAAACCTTTAAGAATTAATTCTGTCAAAGATACGTATGTAAATTGAAATACATATCTATATAAGTATGTACATATGTATAATATATGTATGTATATATCTACATATGTATGTACATATATAGCAAATATTTAATTAATTTTGGGCACCTAGCAACAGTCTGTACATGTGTACATATATACATACGTAGTATGTATACCAAGGCTTTCTTCCACATATGAAACTATAAACTATTTCACTAGTCAATTAAAGCCATTTCCTTCGACATTAGACTCCAACTACTTCAGATACATGTATATATACAAAAAGTCGTGACTAAAAAAAATCAAAATTTTATGCAAAAAAAAATATATGTCACATACATTCATACATATATAGTACATATGTATGTACATAATTTCGAGATATTTCAATATGAAGATTATTGCATATTTGTGCATACATATTTGTACAAAGCGCAATTGCACCAAACTTATAAACATATTTTTCAGTAAATATCTACTGCATTTATTTATATATAGTAGCTATCTATTTAAAAACGTATGTATGTATGTACATATGTACAAACATATTTACATAGATGCATTCATACATACATATGTACATGCAAAAAAACTTCTGGAAGCCGCCCTTATAAGCAAAGCTACAACAACAATTTGCCTTATAGGAGACACGTGCAACAGAAAACATATTTCCCACGGTGCTTTCTTTGAAAATTGACATCGGGCAGAATAGAGAAGTGAAATTATTTATTATACTTTTAAATCTTTTCATATAAAATTGGCAAACATTAGAAGCATGTAATTTGCGGCAACTTTAACACCTCATTGTTTTTGTTCGGTTTCCGCTTGACACCATTTTTATTTTCTTCTTAATTTTGTCATTCCCTTTCTCATAGTTACCCTGTGTTTACACCTGACCGCTGACCAGCGTTGCCGCAAGCTTAAAGTATCACTAGCCAAGCAGAAAAAGTATTAAAAGCAAACAAAACTGTTATTTGTTAAACTTTTATTTAAAAAAACAAATGATTAATACAATTTAATAATAGAATCCATAGTTATAAAAAAATATATATTATTTTCTTTAACCAAAACAGAATCTGTATGCTTATTTGCATAACGAAAAACAAACGTATAGGGCCCCTAAACTACACAAAAGCATTGCGCAATCCGAGTCCATATCGCAAAATATCAGAATTGCGCAATGTTTTTTTGTGGTCTTGGGACACTATAACAGCGGCGTGTGCAAAGAAATTCCGGGTAGTGTTTCCTTATAAGAGGTACCAAATTAAACTTATAAATATCTACATATGTGTAAATTTTGAAACTTTAAATAACAAGAAAAGAATTGTAAAGATAAAACTGAAAAATTAAACGATTTAATAAAAAAATTTAAACTATAAACTACTTGCAAGGTAAGCGTCTGCGTACTTTGTCCCATA
>NW_016210060.1:0-1924 GCF_001687245.7 Rhagoletis zephyria
AGCAGATGTGTGCAATTTGCATCCTTCCGTCCTTAATTTACAAACAAACCATGCTGAAATCTTGTAATATTAATTTGAGTAAAGACAGATTTCAGACAGTTTATATGTGAGTTTTAAAGTGGAATAAACTCTAGGGACAATAAAATACTTCCAAAGTTATTAATGGTGTTTTCTTCTTTAGTCTATCGGGAGGGTTCTTACTCTAGTGGGAGAGGTTCGATTCGATTGTGCTAAATGCTACCATACATTATACAAAATTCAGGGAACTGTTAACTCTTCATTCAAAATTTAAGACTTATTTTGCCAAAAGTTGTGGGGTAGAGCGAGGAGCATCAAAGGCGGATTTGTGATTTTTAAATATAACGCGAACCTTGACGTTTATAGAGAGCAAAAAGAGCATCATTTTATACCTGCCGACTATTGAGCATTATAGCAGAATCACAATTGGGCATTCGGTCGGTGGTCCGTTTGACAGATGAATAGAAATACATGTATATATGTATATCGTAAAATTTTCAAATATCGAGTATAACATTTTTCTACTCGGTAACGCTTCTGACAGTCACTGGTTTCTAAATATCGCACAGAAATCAAAAAATTTAGTAAATTGAAATGACTCTAAATATAATATAAATACTAATGGCCTTATTCATAAAAAATAAAGTAGCTTTAAAAAAGGTTTATAAACTGAATAATTTATGTAAGCGTCATTTTATAAGGCTCTTTAAATCTACTTTATTTTTTATGAATAAGGCCATAAATATATACAACATTTAACACTACAATACCGAATGTCAGTGCAACGCCCCAGTTAGATACGATCAAAGCGCGACCGACCGAAGGCACAATTGAGATTCTGCTATTATATAAGAATATATCAGTCGCTTCTTTAGTCTGCTTATTGCTCCACGTGTTTTTAATTTTTGTGGTATTTTCTGGCTTATTTTGCCTACTTAGTTTCTTTTGCGTTAAGTATATTAACGGCACGTTATTCCTTCAACTCTACGCGATTTCAACTATTAATTTTCATATAAAGTTTATTAGGAAAGCGTAGTAATATTTCACACTATCGGTAAATTCAAAAAATAAAAGTTTAACTTGATATTTTTATTGAGCTTTGTACGACGATTTTGTTTGGGTTGCATTGCAAGAATAACGCTAAATATTCTGTAGAGTTTTGAATTTGAAAAAGCACTAAAACCCAAGAAAAATTGCGCTTTCTCTCGAATAAACGACCAAATTTTTATTGGAATATTTAATTGACTTTGTATGCATACAAAAATTGTATTTTAATATATGCGTTTTTCTTAATATTTTTTACAATTCCTATCAAATTAATGCAAAAAAAATAGATTTCATGAAGTACATACATATGTGGCAGTTCAATCTACACTGCAGTTGTGATATCGTTAAATAAAGAAACATTGTAATTAACATAAACAGCTTTTCTTTCCAACTGCTTGACACCGCAAGCATAACGAAATTTGATTTATATTTGTTCAGCCAATATCCACCGGTGCACAGTGGGAAGAAATCTTTTTGTGTCAAAAAAGCAACCAAATCTTCAAATCCGCTATAAATTTTACTGATAGGAGGCGCTACTAAATCATACAAATTAAAGCCACACTAAAGGCATGATATTTAAGCAATATGGGCAGATTTTTTGATGCAATATAATTTTCCCACTGCGCGGTGGCTGAGAAATTTGAAGTGCTAGCAATACGAAAGTCTTTCCTAATAGCAGTCGCTCTTCGGCAGGCAATGCAAATTACCAAATGTAATTCTGCCATAATTGCAAGTGCTGCTACAATATTTTTCTCTCAAACATATACTCTCTCGCTTTTTTTTAATTTACAGATTTGGTGTTTTCAAACTAAAAAAAAGGCACCAAGTACGAAACTCAAAAATTGTCGCGTTTTCAAAA
>NW_016210062.1:0-1002 GCF_001687245.7 Rhagoletis zephyria
GCTAAAACAGGTGCTCTTTCGGATGCGTGACGGAAAGAAAGCTGTGGCATGAGAAGAGGGCTTTAAATTGAAGCAGCAGCATCCGCCACAACTGACGAAAGAAAAAGACCTGGCAGGAAAACTCTCGAAATTGACTCTGCAACAGCATCCGCCACAGCCGACGGAAGAAAAAGACCTCGAGCTGTACCTCAGTGAAACACCGCTCACTCTGAAGACGCTGATCTCCCTCGGCCCTGGTCCGGTCGCCGTCGGCCTGCGCACCGTCCAAATTGACGGCATCCTTAGCGCCAACTCAGAGGCCGAGTACAAAGCGCTGGCCCGGCTCGCCCGTCAGTCGCCTTACCTGCAGGCGGTCGCCGTCAGCCTGAAGTCTTTCAACATTCGTCGACTGGTCGAGTCGCTGGCCTCCCTCAAGGAGCTCATACACCTGAACATTTTCTGCTACCCTTCAGACATCTCCAACTACTTCACCCTCACTTCATCTCATACTTCATCTCCGGTGGACATCGGCCAGCTGCCTGTGATGCCCAGTGTAAAGACTCTAACGTAAGTGTGATCAAACTGGGGCACTAATTATGCACAGTACAGTAACATAACATGTAACATTTCCCCGCAATAACTGCCCACCTACGCAGTCTGACCTTTCCAGCGATGAACCACCACAACTACGAGCAGCTGCACTTGGAGGTGCACTTTCCCAACCTGACAAACATTCTCTGGACCCACATTGCCTTGTGCTGCATGCGTTGCGGCTACCAGATTGCTGAGGAGGAGCTTGCCCGATGCAAACGCGACCCCAATTACCTCCGTCGCAATGCGAGGCATTTCATAGCCAAATACGGTCAGCAGATGCAGAAGTGTCTGCGACTGGCTCGACTGACCGCCTTCTCCAGACTGCCTCAACTTTCCTATCTTTTTCTCCAGAACCGCCCCGCCGGCTTGATGGTACCTTTTCTGGATGAGGTGTTCGTCGGTAACGCCAGCCTCTACCGGCAAACGCAG
>NW_016210062.1:1038-1924 GCF_001687245.7 Rhagoletis zephyria
TCTACCGGCAAACGCAGTTTGTTGACGTATCTGACGACAAGGACTCTTTGTTCGTCATCTACAAGGATTAGGCAAGCTTTCTTAGGCATCTTTTTTTGCTGAGCAAATCCTCACTTTCTTTTTCTCTCTCCAGACATCTTCAATCTGACCCATTTTCTGCGTTTATATACCATATTGACCACTTATACTTTTGTACCTTTTTTGTTGGGACCAAATCTTTTTCAGTTTTCAAGCAATCAGTTTTTTCAGAACAGTTTAAATGATCATCTTAAAACTTTCAGTATGATTTCAGTATACTTCTCATAATAAAACTCACCAAAGCTGACCCGAACTTCAAACTCCAGTGGAAGGCATTTCAATGCAAAAAAATGTTGCACTGGTTGCAAACTCGCTGTTTTAGTTGCCACAAATTTTTCTGCGCATGTTCTCTGGTGGGCGGAAAAAAGGAATTGTACCAATTTTTCCGCTGTTGATGCACACAGCGAAGGCGAAAGGATTGCTCTATCGTTGGCTGAGCATCAACCGCCAAAAAGGGAACACAATTTCTGTCAATTACTGTTGCTATTGGCAACTGTCGCCATTGTTGAAGCGATATTGTTCGATTTTCTGCTGCTCAAAAAAAATCACGTCACTCCCTGCATGCCTCACTGTATGTTAAACAAGCGCACGCATTCGACCGTCATTTTTTTAGAAGAAGAACACGTCGCACAACTGTAGCTTCAAAAAATGGCCGAGGGAAATACTTCTTCTACTACCGCTTCCATCTCTGACCTTCCTCAGCTGCCACTGCTCACCATCTTCGAATACATTCCACTGCCCAATCTGCTGCACATCGATGAGGTGTGCCGCGCCTGGCAGAAGCTGAAGCCAGAAGCCTGTAGTCGAC
>NW_016210064.1:0-1924 GCF_001687245.7 Rhagoletis zephyria
AAATTGTTGCATATATTGTGAAAAATTTGGTGTGCCAATATTTTGTTCCGGCAGCGTAGTATTTTACTTTAATTTTATTATTTACTAGCAAATACCCGACGTGCTTCACTGCGCCTTAAAAGTATTTTTGTGTTGTTTGATACCCATATTGTAAAATTTCGTTTATTTACCAATTTAATTCAATAAAATTTTTGAAACAAAATTTAAAAAATAATTTTAAAAAAATATTTTCTCCAGGAAAAATTCACAAACCTCTTCAGTTTGATACCCATATTGCAATATTTAATTTACGTCATCAATTAAATTAAATAACAATTTTAAAACAGGTGGCGACCTTGCACAAAAATATTTTCGGCTCTAAGCCTTCTTAAACCTTTTTCTTTTCTTTAAAAATAAATTCAAAATTATGAGAAAAATGTTTGCAATTCGAATGAAAATTTGTCGATTATTTTTGGGTTTGTATACATTTTCCTAAGTTCCGAAAATAAATAAATACAAATAAGTGGCGAACCATATCATTTTGTATTTAGTTGCAAATGGTATGTCCGATACTGCAAGTACATATGTGAATTCCCCTAGTGTACTTTTGAAGTCAAAGTCTAAAATCGATTTATATCTTATCTCCGTATTCAAGAATGAAAGTGTTTGAATTTTTTATTGAACAAATGAATTAAGACAGGGGGGCCTATAGGCCGGCCTACTTCTGCTTCAGTTTCAGTAAGGATAACAAAGCACTCAGCCAGTTATTATTTATTCAAACTGAAATTCCATTAAAAAATGTCGCTTGTAGTACAAAAGAATTTACTTAAGTCAATATGCGTTGTGGTGTATTGTTTTGCCCGCCTGTCTGGCGATAAAAATGTGCTGTGGTGCACACCACCAATTTGTCAGTCTTTTTACAGTCAGTCTATTCGTTACCATTNTATGTAAATCTGTAAACTGTTGCGCATGTGTATGTGCAATTGCACAGTAGTGCTAACAAATATTCGGGCAGGCTTTAAGTCTGCTTAGGGATTTATGTATAAAAAAAAAACCCTAACAAATTCAGAAAATAAAGTCGAGAGTTTTAATAAAATGAGGTTGCATATCGATATTTTACTAGGTTTCCAAAAATTTAATTTGAATATTTTACTAGAACAATATAGGAACAATTATGATGGATGATTTTTTTTCGGACGGCTGATATCGGATGACGGATGATATCCGAACCGCAGAGTTCACAAATACTCTGTCTAAAATTCCAGTTCAGCCTAAGAAACTACTTTTCTTAAGTGACAAATATCATTGAATTATTAATTATAACCTTAAGAGATTAGTGGTCCAGTAATTAATCTCCCATTGGTCACGTATATAGGATTATCTATATATTAATATGCGCGGAGACTAATCCGAGTCAAACAAATGTGTGAGTCACTGTGCGAATAAATGTATATAGTAAGCAATTTATACACATTCATACATACATACATACTTATTTACATACAGTAGTCGCCAGATAAAAGTTACATATACAATTTTTCGGAGCAATAAGCAAAAATACTAAAATGCTAAAAATTTAATACAAAACACGAAGGGCAACACACCATATGCTATAGCGGGCTCTAATTAGTCTTTTACGATACCAATGTAGCCAGAAGAGTCCGTAAGTTTTTAATAATAGTAACCTTCTTCTGACCACTACTGTATGTAGAAACAAATTCATGTGTTAATCAGCAATAATGTACATTAGACTGCATCGCCAAAAGAAATTTTCGGGTTTTCCGCCCCTAGAAATGTATTTTTTATGAATAAATTTTTATGAATAAAAAAAGTTTCTTAATGAACTTTTTGAAAAAGTCCCCTCAGATGACGAACCAGACTAAGCTTAAAAAATATGCATAAGAATATTTAAAAATCTTTTCAACGGAATCGTAATAATGAAATT
>NW_016210065.1:0-228 GCF_001687245.7 Rhagoletis zephyria
ACTTGTGGTGTTGCCGGTGATTTCGCGTCCAGGTCCAAATGGAGAGCATAAAACTGGTAGAAAAAAATGTTTGTGTTTGTTTGACATAAAACTCCATTTTTAATAACGGAGAACACTTACCCCATCGTTTGGCCAATCATGAGGAAAATTCTGAAAAAACAAAAAAAAAGTTAGCTACAAATAAAAGTAAAAAAAGTTAGATTTTTGTACCTCAAAGGAAGTTTTGCT
>NW_016210065.1:371-1924 GCF_001687245.7 Rhagoletis zephyria
CCACAAGCCATACACTGCAGAAAGATGGGTGAGGATGAGGAAGGCGACGTAGCGCTTCACCACTGGGCCCAGGTGCTCTCGCCCCTTTAGGTCCGGTTTCAGGTGGTCGTGGCAGTACTGGTCATCGCGAAGCAGCTCATCAAAGTGTTCACTATTTTCAGTGTTCATTTTTCTGATGTTGTTGTTGTTTTCATCAGCTGTTTCTGCCGTTTCAGCGCTGCCATTAAAAAGTTTAGTTTTTGTCTTGCTTTCAGTGTTGCTGATTAGAGTCATTGCTGTGATGAAAAAAAGACTTTTTTTGTAGTAGATAAAAATCTGCTAAACAGGTAGTTTGACTATTTGATTTTTATATCATTTTAGTGCCTGGTACTTATTGTGCGCAGCATTAAATAAAAGGGGGCAAAATACTGTAGAAAATCCTTATTTGCAAAACAAATTGGTTTTGTCCCTGTAATTAAGTAATATTAACTGTGAAAAAAACATTTTTTATATGTTAACTACGTACTAGCTGCCTGCCAATGTTCCAGTCGGCACAAGAGGGTAAAATAATCTGTTTGAACGTTATTGACAATTAAAACAAAGAAATAGGTATATTAAAGAGATTTGTAATAATTAGCAATGAGTGAAATGTACCACAAATGAAATAATCTTTATTTTAATGCTTAATTTTTTTGTTTTTTTTAATTAAAAGGTAAGCTTTGCGTACTTTTTATTCAAAAGTAAATTATTACTTAGTACAACTTAGTAAATTATAGAGCTAGACAAATGGAAATTTTTTTCCATGAATGGAATGGAGTTCCATTTTTCCATTGAAAAAATTTTTTTTCATGAAAAAAACCAACTTTTCAAAACCACTGCTAAGCATTGCCACAAAATGTGATTTACTGTTTTGTTTCTTTTTTATGGCATCTCACATAAAGGCGGCGTACTTCCTCATTACCTGGTCACCGTACTTGAGCAACAGCTCTGGCGGATAGGTCAGCACCGGAACTGAGTCAGCAAAATTGACGAGCCAGTTCCCAGGAATGCGCATCTTGTAGGTGTATTCCCCGATAGTTTTAAGAAGCTTTTGCTTACTAAAATATGTTTCTGCTTTTGCCGGAAAAAGGCNTTAGCAAATTGAGGTAATCTAAAAGACGGCCACCAGCTTCTCTCCAATAGGCCAGTCCCTCCTCACAGCCGCCATCCTCGCCGTAGTCGTCAAGGAAGAAATCCGCCGAGTAGAGCGACCGATTCAAAACGGAAGTGAAGTAGGGTTCATCGCCCCTCAACGTGTAGACCGCCGCCTTCAGCACATTTCCATTGCACCAGATGTTTCAATTGTTGACAAAGTGGTTGGCAAAACCCTCCCTCAGTTGAAACCTCGTTTGCTAAAACCATATAGGGGTCAAAAATGCAACGGCGAAGCTCGGAGTTGATTCGCTTGACTACTACAGTGTATTTAAAGACTACTTTGTATGTTTTTGCATTTTTAACACAGTTTTAAAATTATAACGTTAAAAACAATGGAATCAAAGTGATGATCACCTGCCGCAGGGCAAGCACCACCAGGA
>NW_016210066.1:0-1924 GCF_001687245.7 Rhagoletis zephyria
AATAAGTTTTCACTGAAAACGGCCTCAAGCTCATAAAAATTGTTGGATAAATATTAATGATTTGATATATATCGATAGTTCCATGAATTTTAAAAACACTAAAATCCGATAACTCAACAAAATTCGTTAACTCGACCAATTTCAATAACTGTGAAATTCGAGGGCTCGATAAATTTCGATAACTCAAAAATGTAAATTCTTTGGATCCTTTAAAAATTTATACTTTTGACAGCTCTACATTTTCCGAAAGCTATCGAAAAATTTTTGTAAGTCTAAGAATAAGTCTTTAAGTCTATAAATAATGATAATTCAATAAATATCGATAACTTGATACATTTCTTTAACTTGACAAATTTCGATAATCCCACATGTTTTTATAGCTCGATAACTATCCGTAAATTTCGACAACTAAGCTTCTGTGTCTTTGCGTATGAGCTTTACAACGATATAGACATAGTGCAGCGAATTAAAATTCAGCGGCTCCGCTGGATTGGCCAAGTCGTTCGAATGGACAGAAACGCTCCTGCTCTGAAAATATTCAACGCGGGCCGCGATGCTGGTAACATAGGAAGAGGAATGCCTCCTCTGCGTTGGAAAGACCAGGTGGAGAGGGACTTGGCTTCACTTGGCATTTCCAATTGGCGTCCGTTAGCACAGAAGAGAAATTACTGGCGTGCTGTTTTGGACTCGGCCCAAATCGTTTAGGCGGTTACAGCGCCAATAAAGAAGAAGAAGAAGTTTCTGTGTCTATAAATTTCGACAACTCAATAAACATTGATCAATTTGAATAATTCGATACGTTGTGATAACTTCATAAGCATGGATAAATTTCGATAATCATAAACTTCGATGATTCGATAAATTTCGGTAACTTTTATGGAAAATTTCAATTCAGTTACCCAAATTCTTATGTATTTCTCATTGCCTCTATTTTCGCCTTTATCTCCATTTTCGTCTTTATCTTCACTTTTGCCTTTTTTTTGTCTTCATCGTTATCATTTGTTTCTTCATCCTCATATTTATCTTTTTTTCAAAGGTTAATTTCAAATACGAAGTAAAACAAAATGCGAAACAGCTTAAATTGAACAGGTTGCAAAAACAACCATACACAAATGTGGAAATTTTTAAACAATGATTTTCAACCAATTTCGAAACTATAAAAACTCTCCTCATCTACAGAAAATTACCTTTCCAACGGTGTTCTTGGTTTTGAAATCGGTAAATTTACCTTGGTCTTCATCTTTGTTTTTATCTTGCATATCTTTGCTTTTATCTTTTTCTTTATCTATTCACGTAGATGAGACGAGGTGTGGTGACGTGATAAGATATGACGTGATTTTACGTCATATGATAGGATGTCATGTCATGTGCTGTCATATCCTGTGAGGTCATGTCATATGATGTCATACCATATGATGATATCATGTGATGCCACGTTATGTAATGCGATGCCATGTTATACGATGTCATATCGTGTAATGTCAAGTCATGTGATGTCATACTATATAATGTGATGTCATATTATATGATGTCATGTCACGTGATATCGTGTGATGTGATATCATATCATGTGATGTAATATAATGTGACCCCTCATCATATCATGTGATGTGATGTCATGTAATGTGATCGCATTCCATGTTCCGATTATTAAATCGGTAACCCTGTCGATAACTGTTTCAATAAAAATACCGATAACATTATCCATAAACATATAGAAAATTACAACGATTGCAAAATCGATGTATTCATCGATAGATATAACAATCATCAGTATCGATTATTGTACATATCGATAACAATTTAAATTACTAAATCAATAAAAAAATCAATTATTTAATCGATTATTATAAAGATAACAATATCCATTATTGCATCGATAACAATATCGATTATTATATCGATAACAATATCGATTATTATA
>NW_016210067.1:0-1924 GCF_001687245.7 Rhagoletis zephyria
GTAGCCACGCCCACTTATGGTTACATGTGTATACCTTGGCAACCGCTGCTCCAATTTCTTCCAAACTTAGCACAGTTGTTGGCTTTGCTACAACATACCAAATGGCCGAAACTTTTTAAAATCGAGCAATAACCACGCCCACATCCCATATAACGGTAATTTAGAGAAATACAAAATCTTCGATAAACCAGTAAATATTGAAGCTAATTTATTCAAAATTGATGCTTGCAACAATTCTTTACCAAGAAATACGTTTATGGTAAAATTTTGGAAAATGGGCGTGGCACCGCCCACTTATGATCACATATAAGTATATCGGTAACCGTNACCCCGGCTTACCATCTAGCGGAAGGTTTCGGAAAGGTGAAAAAACATATATTTAATACTTGCGCCGGGTATTTAATGTTCGGCTCCGCCCGAACTTAGACTTTGTTACTTGTTTACAATAAAAATGCTATTTTTGAAAAACCTTCTATATAACAAATGTGGGAAATTAAATTCTCTAGATATTTGTATACAACCATTTTTTACGAAAAATGCAAAATAAGCTTGCAAATTGAAAAAAAAACAAAAAAAAAAACTTAGACAAGACTGGATCCATGATCTACTTGTCAAATAGTAGTGAACTGCATCAAAAAATTGCTGTTACAAATTTTTTTTAAGAAAAAGTCTAATTTTACTGGGCTATAGATACGTCGTAAATAGTGGCCGTAAATTTACGACTTATATTCTAATCAACAAGTTGACATTGTAATTTACAAACGCGTTGGCTAGATTGAAAGAACAAAAGCATATCGCTAGCTTAGAGTGAAAAGTTGCTAAGTCCACTTTTTATGAAAACTCATATTTTGATATAGGAGGCTAGAGAAATTGAATATGCATCGTTACGAAAATTATAAAGGTACTTGTTTTATTTTTTCCTCTTCATAAGCAATAAAAGGAAAATTTGCTAAGTCCAAAAGAAGCACCGCAAATCCGATAAGGCCAAAATAATACGACATCTTTTAATAAATATCGAAACCTTCTGATTCTTATGGAGTTTTGCTTTGCTTTAAACGCGCAAAATGTTTGATTCAAAGTCTTGCGAAATAGTTAAAGAAAATGGCTATAGGAAGATTTTTTCCTCTCCTGTAAAATTTTTAAAATGGGACTTAGCAACTTTTCTTTCTAAGCTAGCGATATGACAAAATTTAGTCACACCACCTACTTATCTTATCATAATTAGTTTTTTTTAGTATAATATCGCATTATCAAAATGCCTAAATGGCCAGCAAATACCATCCTTATACATATGGGTGTTTCCACCGGAAGGTCCACCACGACAAAAAAAAAATAAAAGTTTTATATCTAACGTATTTACGGGCCGATTTGTCTGCTTTTTAAAATATATACTGGCTATGTAAGTAGAATCATGTTTGCATAAAATGGTCTTCCTAGGTGGTGCCAAGGTCGAGATATTTCGAAAAACGGTATTTATGGTCCGATTTGGTTCGAATTTGGCGTATGTGGTTGAAACATAATAAATCATAGATTTCCAATAAATTGACCCTGAATGGGCGCTGAAGTCAAAATATAAAGTATATTCTACATAAAATACATGTTTTATTTGCGTTGAAAATTCATTTAAAAGCAATATTAACAAAAATATAACGATGGAAATTTATGTCACGTCACGCCACGTCACGTCACGTTTCACACTTGGGGTTGTAAAAGAGAATTGAAACAATTTGCATTAATTCAAAAAACTCTAAAAACAACTAGAATTGCTCCAAATCATATTAAAATAAGTTTCATNTTATGTATGTATGTGGGTACAATATAATATCCGAACTACGTGTTACACAAATTTAAATCATATACTTAAATTTCGCATAAGGGAATATGTGTTTGTGTTTTCTATTTGTACTTCTCAATGTTTTGTGCT
>NW_016210069.1:0-1923 GCF_001687245.7 Rhagoletis zephyria
TATCACTACCCGGAGATATAAATGCTTCCTTAACACTACCGCCATTGGTAGTGTCAGGAAAGTCGGCAAAGTTAAATATTTGAAATGTGTAACCAATAAAGCTGCGATCCGTTAGGAAGTAATCCTTTGTGGAGGTATTTAAAAGTAGAGTGAGTTCCGCTGGTGTACCAACGTCGTTTGGGTATTTGATTTTGGCAAGGCTTTTGGAAAAATAGAAGACAACAGAAAAAGGTTCGTTTTAAAGTGGTTTTGCAAGGAAATTATAAAAAAAATTTTTTTCTTTAACCTAGAACGGTGTACTCGAGGTCAATGAACTTTGCATTAAACAAATTTGTCCTCGAGCGACAGTTTTGATATATCGTCACCCTCATGCCAGAAGCATGAATGTGGAAATTTTTCAGTTTTGAGTTATTTGGTTGACTTGATTAACCTTTGGATGTTCTATGTTATACCAAAACCCAGAATACCATGCGTACACGGAAACCACATATTTTACAACTTCAATTGCATAAATGTAGGGTTANATTGCATAAATGTAGGGTTAAGTCTCGTAAAAAAAAGTTGATTTTTCAAAATTTTAATTTTTACGCACTCAGGTTTCTGGCATACGGGCGACGGTAGTGCGGTAAACCTGATAAAAACGTGGACGATATCATACATTCAGATCCGACTGTAATTGCCAAAGTTTTAACGAAAAATATAAAAACGCAACACCATGATACAAATATTTAAAGGTAAAACCAGTGCAGTGGTTAATTTTTTTCAGCATTTTTATGAAGAAAATTATTAAATAATTTTTGAAAATTTCTCTTCTAATAATTTTGGCTTTCTTTGTTTTATTTTTCCAGCATCCAAAGCTGGATTTATTTTTTTAGGGTATTCACAACGCTGTCGTAGGTGTTGTATTGTTGTATTTCGCAAACTTTTAAAGCTTAAATAAATATGTAGAAAACTTAAAATCGAAACCACCCACCACACAGGGCGCCTTAACTTTTTATTGTATCTTGCAAATATGCTAAATATGCACATTATTAGCTGTTTAAAATTTACAGCAATACGCAAGACACCGTTATGAATTCCCCAATAGTTTACTCTTTGACAAAAACTGTTTAAATCTAAGTCTCAAACTTAGTGGAATAATAAAAAAAAAGACAGTATGCACTTTTTTAGCCCATTTGTTTTAGTATAATAAGGGGCAAGTTTGAAGTAGCAAGGACTTACCGTTGATATTTAGCAATTTTTTTTCGCTGACGGTGTTGTGTCATTTCTTCCATATAAAAAAAAATTGTCGAACATACTTCTTATGGAAGAAAATGCACAACACTGTCTCTGCAAAAGTACTCGATTTTTTGCCACCTTTGGAACAGCTCCGTAAACATTTACGAAAAAGTTACTTAGCTCGGTGCGGGGTTCTTACCTTACCCATATTCCTGCTAAATAATAAATCGCTTTTCTAACAAAAAATTTTATACATACTACTTACGTTTCATTGCCAGAATCAGGACGAAAATAATTGAATGTGCAGCAATATCCATTCGCTGTAAAACTTTTAACAAAAAGTTCACTGCATTCCTGCATTTTTCCTGCCCAACGACACTTCAAAATAAGGTCATCGCAATTGGGAGCTAACTGTGAATAGAAAATAGAGTAATTATTTTGAATTAAAATGTGTCCCTAAGATCGAAGCAAACTACATACATGTCCTCTGCAATAATGACACAATTCATAATTCAAAAAATTAAATTATTTACTACTGCTAACTGGCTTATGTCTCTAATACTTGTCTAATATACGTCTACTTAAACCTTACTAGTTTCTGCAGTAGTCCTTACTACTTACTTTGGTAAGGATTAGACATAGATTAGATACGTATTCGTAATGTGACCAACTATTTCATAGCTCAAAGAAGTACAGGTTAGGTTG
>NW_016210070.1:0-1923 GCF_001687245.7 Rhagoletis zephyria
CGCTTGCACATATGTTAGTGTTTGGCCGAGCTTCTCCTCCGATTTGTGCCGGGCACCTGATGTTGTCACATAAAGGGAAGGGACCTACAGTTTTACGCTGACTCCGAAGAGCGATTGTACTTTTATGAGAAGCAGTTTTTCGTGGCAGAAATAGCACACTCGGAGGTTTGCCATTGCCTGCCGTGGGGCAACCGCTGTTAAGAAAATACTTAGTACTTAAAATTCAGCTTCCACGACGAAACCTCCGATAACGTACTGAGGCTGATCCACCTCGCGGGGGCTCGAAATATGGTAGAACGCAAGCAAAGCTTAACGTCGAAAAGCTGCAGTCAAAACAGACAGCCAATGTATACGGGACTCCACTCTCACACTTGCTCTCAGAGAGTACGCTTCAACAGACCGACATATGCCAGCAGGGGAACCACATTTTCCGCTCATTAAGTACCGCCGCCGAAGAAGTAGTCGGATTTCAGCGGGCCCGAAAAAACAACTGGTAAGATGTGGAGTGTCAGGAAACTACAGATTCCGCCTACAGGGCCACGATGCGGTCGACCGCAACGCGCGCTTGTGCCGCAATAAGAAGAGAGAGGCCTAAATACGTGAGTGCGAAGAGCTTAAAATGCTGGCCGACAGGAAGAATGCCCGAAAATTTTACCAGTGAGTTAGGCGACTTACTGAAGGTTTCAGGACCAGGGCGTACTCCTGTAAGAACACCACTGGCGACTTAGTTACCGATGTTCAGAACGTACATAAATTATGAGGTTAAGTGTTATCTGCCCAATCCACAAGAAAGGCGACCCCGCCATTCGCGCCAACTACCGCGGGATCAGTCTTCTAAGCATAGATTACAAGGTCTTATCTAGCGTATTGTGTGAAAGACTGAAGCCTACCGTCAGTAAACTGGTTGGGCATTATCAGTGTGGCTTTAGGCCCGCAAAGTCCACCATAGATAAGGTATTCCCAATACGCCAAATTTCAGATAGGGCGACTCTTTTTCATGTGACTTCTTCAACTTGATGTTGGAGAAGATAAAAAGAGCTGCAGAACTGAACCGCTCAGGAACAACTTGCTACAAGAGCGTGCAAATGTTGGCGTACGACGATGTCATCGTCATCATCGGTACCAAGAACCGCCAAGTCTATTCTGCCTCTTCCAATTTGGATAAGGAAGCAAAGCGAATGTGTCTGGTGGTAAACGAGGACAAGACGAAGTATCTCCTGTCATTAAACAAACAGTTAACACATTCGCGCCTTGGCACCCATGTCACTGTTGAAAGCTATAATTTCGTTTACTTGGGAACCAGCATTAACACCGATAATAATGTCAGCATGGAAATCCAACGCAGAATCACTCTTGCCAACAAATACTTTTTGGACTGAGTAGGCAATTCAGGAGTAAAGTCCTCTCTCGACGTACGAAAACCACACTCTATAAGTCACTCATCATGCCCGTGTAGGTATATTGTATAGGTGTCTGTTGGCACAGAAGAGAAACGACTAGAGCGCTTTGCTGAACACGGCCAAACCCGCTTAGACGGTTGCAGCGCCAAATAGGAAGAAAAGTTTTTTAAGAATATTTTTCCTAAAATATGACTTCAGATGATAGAAAACTCTAAGCTTAAAAGGCCTGCATAAAAAATATATTACAATTTTATTAACGGAATCAATATAATGGAGTTTTTTTGAGACTTTTTCGAATAGGTATATCTTTCTGAAATTTTTTTTTCGGAGGCTTTAAAACACAAATATATGTATAATTCTGGTGACTTTTTTTGGTGATGCACCCTAATGTACACATGTAAATATGTATTTACGTGTTTAAGTTGATACTATTTCCTACACCGCAGGCAAGGTCTGTGTATAACCAATCCTGCGATACACAGCCCTTTACTCTAGCTTTTTTCTTATTTAGATATTTTTTTTT
>NW_016210071.1:0-1923 GCF_001687245.7 Rhagoletis zephyria
TTTTTAAAAAAAAAGTTATCAAGCTCTTAAAAAATCACCCGTTAGAACACATCCTCTTTAGACGCATAAATAAGTCAATGGAAATCTCTTTCTGCTTAGAACTTAAACTTTTGCTTAAGGAACGATATAAATGAAATTTTTCTTAACTCTCTCGGCAGCACTGGTTTAGAATCTGAACTAAATATGTTGGAGGTGTTGCCCGATGGTGGTAAATTTTTTAAACCGCAAATATATTCTTCTGTGCTATGCGTAGCAAAGATTTAAAATATATAAGGGGTATTCTCTCTAAAGTATCTAAAATACATTTTGTATGAATCAAAGAGAAACGTTCTAAGTTTACGGAAATAAAATAGAGTATACATATAATCTCCAGCATCTTGGCTGTTTGATCTATGCAGTGGCTGTAAAAACTGGTTGGCAATGGCAACCTAACACGAAAATTTCTTTCGCGAAAGACAGTATAACGAATTATCTAAAGTAGGTCATTGCGCTACATATAAAAAAATTTAAAAGTTGTAAGCCCATTGCGTATAGACCATGTATCTCTTATGACCCAGATTTCTTATTTAAATACTCAACACAGAATTTAACTCAAATATTAACATTTTAATTTTTGCATTTACATATAAATATATTTTTAATCACCTAAATGCGAATATATTAACGAAATCGTGTCTTTATAATTTCAGGTAAGCAAAGAAGACATGTACAAGGTACATTGACAACATGGTATTACATACTTATGTACATAAGCACAATTTGTTGGTGGTAAGTTGATTTCAAAACAGTCATATCATTATAAAAGAGGTCAACGACCGAGTAAGCTAATAACGGCATTCTGCTCTTATTTTGGGAAAACAAAATTTTTCTTTTATTTATTTTAATAATCAAGCATTGCGAAGAGAGCTTATTGTAAAAGGCCAATGAACTTTAATTACAATTTGATGAGTCCCAAATTGCGCTTATTATCCCATTATGTCTTTAGCTTTCAAAACGGTATGTGGAATATTAACTTTCACCTACATACATACATATGTATGTACTAGAGAGGTTAAAAAAACACTATTCTTTGGAATTCATGAATGCTACCTCAAACAATTGTTATTTCTGATAAAAAAGAGAAACGTATTTTATTTATTTTGAAAAAAAGATGGATCTCGCGTTGCTCGTTTTTTTTTGTGAAAACGCTAATGTTCTAAATTTTTTTATTTTTCTGACATGTTAAAGTGCAGCCAAAAATGTTGTTTTACGCGTGATTACTCAGGTATTATTGGGAAATATTCCCTTAATGACATACCAGTCTCGGACAGTTAGAGTAGGCGTAGTGCCCGAAAATATGCTTTCGAAGAGAGAGCACCTACTAAAATTAAAACGTTGATACTGGACGTTTAACGCATTGTATTGGGTTTTAACTTGTCACCGGGAGGTTTATGGGGTTGCTAATGAGAAATCTGAAGTAATTTTTTCAAAATTCTAAATTGCGGATCCAAAATGGCAATGCCTTTTTAAAAAATGATTGGATTTGTTCGAAGCTCGTCATTCGGGAGTTTTTGCGGTCATGGTTTACAAATCTGAGGTAAATTTTATTAAAATTCGAAATGGCGAATTAAAATTAAAATGTTGATACTGAACGTTTTAAGCATTGTTTTGGGTTGAAATTCGTTACCAGTGTGTTTCGTTCGTGAATGTGTGACACAAGTCTATGGTGTAATTGAAGTGCTACACAAAACAGTCATTTGTTGCATTCTGATATGTGAGTTGTATTACATATCTCACACGGAGATTCTGTTTTTATATAAAAATATATTAGCTTAACAAAAGACTTAGTAATGTGAATTTGGGTAGACTTTACGATCATTTATTTGTATTTGATATCACAGCCATTTAAATAAACCGGTCTTATTTTATAATTTTCATAACAAT
>NW_016210072.1:0-1923 GCF_001687245.7 Rhagoletis zephyria
TGCCAGTAGTGGCTTCATCTTTGCACAGGGAAAAAAGAAAGAAAACGCGATGCACCGTAAAACGATTTTCAGCAATTTTTGCAGCGCTCACGGGCGTCCGCAAAAGCTGTACCAATACC
This sequence comes from Rhagoletis zephyria, assembly GCF_001687245.7. Taxonomy (NCBI): domain Eukaryota; kingdom Metazoa; phylum Arthropoda; class Insecta; order Diptera; family Tephritidae; genus Rhagoletis; species Rhagoletis zephyria. Next base: position 120 of record NW_016210072.1, read on the forward strand.
AAATTGTACAGAGCAACAAAAGAGTCGACAAAAAGAAAAAGAAGGAAAAGAAAAAGGCAGAAGTAGAAGGGCACGAGGAGCAGCAGCAAAGCCAGAGCAGAGGGTAGCCAGGAAAGCTCCCTCTCTTCCCACACACTACCTCAGTGTACGATTATTTATTTGTTGCCAAAATGAGCGTGAGTGTGTGTTGCTGCTGTGAAGCACAACANTAGTCTCGATGATGATGATGATGATGATGATGATGCGGCGGCTGCTTTGGTGGCCTTTATAGCCTGCCTGGTTCAAGTGCCAATCGATTGAAAAGAAAAAGTGAAAGTGCGCTGGAGAGAAATAACAATAATTGTCGCTCCAACTGTGTGCTGTAGTTGAAGAAAAACAGCAGTTTGAAGCAGTTAAAAGACAGGGAGAGTTGAGATGGCAATGATGGCCAATAAATTGCCAGCTAAAATACGGCAGGAACACTCCACTAGCATCACACACACACACTCACACTCCTCTCATCTAAAGTAGCTGTTCAACCTTACACTCACACTCGTGCTCACACTGAAAGAGCACTCCTTACGGTAAGTAAGCCTAACTGCAAACTGTGCTGATGTGATTTGCATAAACCGACAGTCCATTAGAAGCAGCACAGCAGCAGCAGTAGGCAATAAAATCAAAATGGCTTCAGAATGCATGCACACACATTGCCTTCCAGCCAGGTCTGCCCATTTAATCCGCCGTCTAGTTCCGTCGTCACTGCATCGTTGCCAGCAGCATCAGCAACAGCAGCAGCAGCAACAACAGACAAATGGCCAATCGATAGAATAATAACACTGAGAATTGCTGCTAAAAATAAAGCACAGCTACTTGCACACACCGAGCTGAAAATTGACTGAGTGTGCTACACTGAACTGCAGGCGCCAATTGCCTTTACCGTCAGCAGCACCAGCACCGTTCTACAGTCAGTGGCCAATTACTATATGGCCATTAATCATGCTGACCTAGAGTACTGCTGCTGCTGCTGGCAATGAAAGATGCACACACACACATGCTAAGTGCCACCTAGAACATTCAGCGTCGCTCGGCTAATTTATCTGTTCAGCACTGACTTTTGCCACAACTAAGGGCAATAAAGAATAGAAAAAGGAAAAAAGAAAGAGAAACATCCTAAATCGCTTCAACTTACCTCTGCCTTGCGATCGAACCTGGCGTAGAGATCGTTCAGCACGCGTACCAGCTCCTGTGCAGAGCACTGCGATGCCAGAGCGGTGAATCCCTGGATGTCGGCAAAGAGAATGCTGTACCAGAAAAAAAAGAAAAATGGAAAGCAGTTAGCATCGTTACACATAAAGACAGAAAAAGAGGGAACAAAAATGGGACATAAAAGGCAAATAGTAGCACAATGTAATAACAACAGTAGTCGGTAGGGTAATTTTCATAGCAGTCCAATTTGGTTTTTTCTGTTATTCTTTAATGTGCTCTTCCCTGCATTGATTTGTCAGCAGTTATAACAGCGGCGATGGCGGCAGCGGCTGCAACAGCGAAATCAGCGAGCTTCAATGACTCAAATATTTGCTTAATTGTTCCTCTGACTCTCCCGCCTCTTATTTGCACTCTTTTTTTGCTGCTTTGATTTGAAGAATTTGTACTAGTCAAAAACTACTGCACTTACTTTTTCCAAACAACGGGTTTTCCACTACTGTGTGCTTTGAACTAAATCTGCCTGTCTGTCTGTCCTCTTCACTGGTGCTATTTTGTCGCAGTCGCTACAGCAACTACATGAACAAAAAACAGTGAAAGGAATCTCAACACACAGTTCCAT
>NW_016210073.1:0-1923 GCF_001687245.7 Rhagoletis zephyria
ACGTTGCTAAAATAAAATAAGCAGAAAAAGAGAAGAGGAAAATAAAAGTAAAATCAAAATCCTGCGTAGGGGCAGAAAGGGTGAAAACATGAGAGCACGAATGAACAAAAAAGCTGAAAAAGTACTCGTAAATAATAAAAGAAATTGCTACACGTAAAGGATATTAAAAACAAAAAACAGTGTTACATGGCAATTTGTTGCAGGAATAAAAAAAAATATATACAAAATTAAAAGGACATAACGCGCCTGTAAAAAGTGTAAAATGTAAAAAACAACATTTTTAAAACCACAGCTCTTCAGCTCTTGCTGTTGTTGTTGCTGTTGACCTCACACGCACATTTCCATGTGTATACATACATATGGGTCATTCCATACAATATTTACACTTCAATATTTTTTTTCGGTGAAATATATATTTTTACATTCTTTATCGAAAAAACCAAGACACCGATTTCGTCATGACATTCCAAAATCTCGAAAAGAAATTCCGAAATTTTGAACTCACGGAGAAGTATCTTTTTTTATTTGTTTGCAGTCAATAAACTATTTGTCGGAGAAAATCAGTTAATGTATCAAAATGTGCGTAATTACCTCGGCTCTCCATGAAAGTGTGAAATAGATTAAAATGAGAAAAAAAAACTTGCACTAAAAATCGAATTTTTTTTATTAACTTCATTATGTTTGATTTTTATTTTTTTCATAAAAAATAAAAAATGCGATTTTTTAATGCACTTTTTTTTTTATTTTAACCTATTTAACACTTTCATGGAAAGCCGAGGTAATTACGCACATTTTGATACCCTAACTGATTTTCTCCGACAAATAGTTTATTGACTGCAAACAACTGAAAAAAGATACTTCTCCGTGAGTTCAAAATTTGGGGAATAAAAAAATATTGAGGTGTAAATATTGTATTGAATGACCCATATGTATTTACGTGCATTGTTTGCATCTACATAAATGTGTTATGTTCCACATAAAAAATAGTGTTTCATTTAAATTCAATTAATTACAAAAAAAAACCATACAACAACAATCAACCACAACAATAACAACCGCCGTGTTGCCACAATAATTGCAAGGAAAATAGTACAAGGCACAAAAACGCATAAATAAATATTCTCAATATTCGCAGTTTTTAAAGATTTTTGCATAGCAAAACTTAAAGCGCATTTATAAGCGAAGGCACATTTGCAAAATTTCAACGAAACAAGATACAAAGTGGATATTATTTTTTTTAATTTAATTACACCACTTATCCCAGTGGCAGTCACTAAAGTTTTGACAATTATAAATTTGTACCCTTGTTCTTGTTGGGTACTGTAGCTGCCTATGCGATTTTGTCCGACTCCAATAAAGCACGCCAGTCGTTGGTCTTCTGTTACCATTGACGCCGATTCGAAATTCCAAGAGAAGCCAAGTTCTTCTCTATACGGTCTTACAGTCACAGCGAAGACTTTCTCTAGACACTCTGCTACCGTCAGCGTGTACGGCGTGAATACTTTCAGGGCTGGAGCGTTTGCGTTGAATGTAAAGCTCATACAGCTCATTTTTCATCGTCTGCTCGCCATTGCCAATGCGCAAAGGTTCGTAAATCTTCTGCATAATCTTTCTCTCGAATANCCGAAATGTCTTTTGTATCTCTAAAGAGAGTGCCCAACTCTCGGCATCCCTAATGAATCGTGAAAGGGCTTTGGCAGTCCAATTCCTCATTTCTAAGGGTTTGATCAATGGTGCTTTTATGTAGGTTAATCTTTGGCTAGCCAACTGTGGGCAGTCACAAAGAATGTGCTACGAAGTTTGCTCGTGGGCATTCCGGCTCTCTGATAAAACCTATATGGTGCATATGAAAACGTAGTTGGTTGTGGCTCCCGGATACCCGGAGAGTAGCCTGCTGTCATTTCTGTTTAATTGGATAACATC
>NW_016210074.1:0-1923 GCF_001687245.7 Rhagoletis zephyria
TTTTTTTGTATAAATCACAACGGAATGAAACCCTTTAATCACTCGAAATAGTAGGTTTATGGTTGTAGTATATCCGGTTACAATATTCGTCACGAGCATTGATATATTAAGAGACGTTTGGATTTTCATATGTATGTATTAGAGTATGCATTTCAGAAAATATGTATAACCATGAGTGTTACATAAAATACTTGGAGAAGTTGCATGCTCTCATAAACGTATACGTATGAATGTAGGTATTTATTTTCACACAGGATTTTACAATCAACGTAAAATCTTTGTTTTACGTTATATAGTTGAAATCATTGATCCTAAATTAACCTTCACAGTTCTCTAGAAAGACAAGAAAAATTGAGAAAAGCATACATTTAAAATTCGAGCTTTAATAATTAAAAAGCCGGAGAGAGAGCAGAGGGCCACAACTTGGGAAATACAGAGGTATTCGCAAGTCTCGCAAGCAAAATCGGGCCAAAAATGGGTTTAGGCAAGTTCCCTGGCCTCGACAGCAATGAGCTGAATAATTACTGAAAACCCGTTAGAGCTTCCATTTTGCTCTGATTAATGTTCTAACAAAATTCAGAAATGTCACATGGACGACTAGGAGCAGTACTCAGAGTTCCGTAGCTTAGAAAACTGCACTGAATTTTTTCGTTTCTATTCAGCTTGCATTTGGAGTTTTAATTTTAAGTTCATCATGCTGGCAGATAACTTTAATCAAAAATTTTCAAAATGCAATGGGCCGTATGAATAAGAACTAGGCAATTGGTTTTTCTTAAAATTTTAGACCTTTCACACAAACTTATCTCAATTGCTTAGTTTTTATTCATGCAGCCCATTATTTTTTATTTGTAACATCCCTTAATTTATTTAGCAACTAAATATATGTATGTATTTTCATCTATCACTAATTAATCAACTTGACCCACTGCACTCTACATTGTTGCCGAACGAATAGCAAAAATAGATAATTAAAAGTTTTAAAACCTAACTTGACACACAGTCGATAACGGAAAAAAGCGAAATGCCCAAACCAAATACCTGCACACACACACACGTTTACCAAGCTCATTGCAAAACCAAAAAAAAAGTGCAAAGGTGTAAGACATGAAAATTTGCGCAGCTATATTTTACCTTTTTCAATGTCCTTGCCGCCAGTTGTGATGAGACCACAGATAGAATGAATTATCTATGTATATCCTTGGGCGGCGACACGTCCCCTTAAGAACAATGAACAATGTAGGGACAACAATTGAAAACAAAATCAGAAAATCAGAAAAAGTGTGACAAAACGCTGAAATGAAGTAGTGGAGAAGTGCAGAGAGTGAAAAAATACCAAGAAAAAAATAAAAACACAAACCAGCAGCGAATATGTATAGCAAAANTATTATTCCTAACTGTTGTCCTGTCGGCATTGTTTGGCTTCAGCTGGCATTTTGCCCCTCATGTCTGTCGCGCGTGCCTTGCCCATTTCGACCACTTTGTGGTTGTTCATTTTGTGGGTTGCTAGCGCAAAAAAAGGGAATGCTGAAATAACCAAGTGACCGAGTTAAAAGGAACTAAAAGAAAACCACATAGAAAGTGTCTTGTTAGTTTCGGATGTGTTACAATTGGATGTGGAAATGGAAGAGCATAGAGAGAATATGATATTTTTTGTGCCGTCCAAATACTTAGTGAGAAAGATAGGTCAGTAAAGAGAATAAGCAAATTAAAAGTAAATTTAAGTGGACAATTTAAGTTATTTGCATGTTTTGCCATAACCTCGTTTAGTCGTCTGAAAATTCGCGCAAAGAGAAGTGAAAGATTTTTTTTTTTGATAGACTTCTGCGGCTAGTAAGGATTTGCTTCGAAAGAAACTGCAAATATTGGAGTAAGCCAGCAATGAATCAACGTTCGTTTTCTAATGATTAGTATATAGTTTATCAG
>NW_016210075.1:0-1923 GCF_001687245.7 Rhagoletis zephyria
CCGGATAGGACGTTTATTTCGGAATAAAAAATATTAGGCCAAATTTAACGCGGAAAAAAATAACTGTTATTCTCGATCCCTGGAATACTGTGCAAGTCCACAAACGTATATCTAATCAGTCACAGCAGAAAGCATTAAAAATGAATTACAAAAACTAAAATCTAAAAACGCTGATGACGTGGCAGGTTCTCCAAATTCCGAAAGAACCAAAAGAATGAGAATGAAGAATTCTTTGGAAAAAACAGTTTCTAAAAAACGGTTGTGCCATGATGCTAGATTGTGAAAATGAAAGTTAGGAGGATACATCCGACATTTGCAGCGCCGATGAAATTCTCAAAAAGTAATTATTGCACCGCAATAAAAATAAATAAATATAACTGAAATTCCTCTCAACTGGTGCAGTGTCAATCGAAAAGAATTTACAATTTTGCAAAGTTTCAAGTTTTTCAAGTTTATCGCCTCGAGCGAGTAGTTATATAGTGGCGCCGGTGTGATTTACGACCCTTTAAAAAGTTTTTATTAAGAAAAATGTTCCAATTTTTAAATTCAAGTACTAAAAAAACATTCAGTCTTATCATGAGTTTAATTTTCCCCGAACCGGTTCACTTTTCACTTTTGGTTTTCAGGTATTTACTATGGGCGGAATTATTAAAAATTATAAACCTCTCCATTTTTTATTTACCTAAATCACCTAATTTACCCACCTAAATTATTTCTTAAAAATAAATGGCATCCGCATTCGCATCCGCATCCATATTCGCAACATCCCTACTCTGCGTAACAGTGCTGCGTAATGAAACCATCACCAACCGCATGCAACAAGCCCTAAAACTATTACATTGTGCGACAGCCGAAACCAGCCCGGACTTTGTTAACATTTTCTGAAAGTATACCTATCCAGTAGTAAAACACTCGATAGATTTGGAAAGGGTAGCTCGTATTTTTATTTTATGGCCTACTAAAGTTTTCTTTTCGTAGCCTAAGAAGTTTTAAAATAAAGTGAAAAAGGTTAAAATCAATGTCTGAGAGCAATTAAAGGTACACAGTAAAATTTCATCAGAAATATATTCTTAGAACATTTCAACCCATTATGTTCCGCCTGAAAGGGTCGTTTTGATCCTTAATTCAAGAAACTCTGCAAAAAAACAAACTTGGAAGTTCCTTAGAGGGTTAACATATAAAAAAACTTCATGTACATTAAGTAGCACAAATATAGGGCTTTCCAGTGAGGCAAAATATCTTGGGGTAACTCTTGAAGTAACCGAAGTCCCATAAAATAAGTTCTCAGCTAGTATATCATCGCCCCAATGTTCTAAATGCTCTTGGACAGTATGAGGGACATGATGGCAAAATGTTTACAGTACTGGATGGAAAGTCTAGAGCAGAGACAAACCAAACGATTTATACTATGTCCTTCAAAAGAAGCTTCAAAGGAGCTGTTCAATTTAGGCAGGGGGGGGGGGGCCCNGGGGGGGACCTCAAAACTCTCAGTGGGTACTACTAGCTCCCTTCGCTATCACCTCAGTAAAATTAATCTCTAAGAAAAAAATGTCTATCGCTTTTGTGAGCTGGATGAAGAAACACCAGACAACATTCCGTGTGAATGTGACGCTCAGGCTAGGTGCAGACTAGTAGCTAGGTAGTGCTACAGTTATTCATCAAAAGCCTTACCATATAGGGCGGAGGGTTACGGACAATAGATCACTTTAGAGGCAGCGGTGCATGTGGCCTATAATAATAATAATAATAATAATAATAATAATAATAATAGCGTCACGAAGATTTTTTCAAAATTAGCAAGTCGATTAACTTAAAGGCTGATAACGGGAAAAACTCCTGCTCTGGAACCACAAAATGGCTTTAATTGTTTTTTATTTATTTTATTTTATTTTATTTTAATTTTATTTTATTTTAATTTTATTT
>NW_016210076.1:0-1923 GCF_001687245.7 Rhagoletis zephyria
TCAAAGTGATATTGTTTGCCACTCATGTTTATTTATTTATTTTTAGGAAATTTTAATCAAAATACAGTTTATTCTCTAACAAACCCCATACAAACCCAACGACAAAAAAATGCGACAAATTTTACCCCAAATTTTACACTTTTTCTCAGAAGTGTTAGAAAAAATCAACGGTAATTTTGAAAAAAGGTCTGAAATTTGGGTGAAAATTGGTTAAATTTTTTCGTAGTATTTTAAAAAGTTTTAATCTTTGGTTTATATAAATTTTGTTAGAGAATGAACTGTATTGAAATTGAAAATTATTAAAAATAAATGACTAAACATAAGGCAAACAATAAATATATATGTATGTAAGACGATAAAGTCATCATTTTTATTTGGCATTAACCAAAAATTATAGAATGGGTAATTATTTTGTACAATATACACATGTATATATCTATATATGTATGTACATATCGATGGCTGAGTGGAATGTCGACCTATCTCGGCAGCCAGTACGAAAACGCTCTATCTGAGAAAATTTTTCAACAACCCCTTTTAGAAATAAAGTGCACTTAAACCGCTCTTGTTTGACAACCATATTAAAATATTTTATTTAACTTGGCAATTAATTTATTCGTAGACCTGTCGCTGATTTGTTTCCCATATAAAATATTTGTGGATTAAATTGATTTTGAACTCCCAAACAGGTGGCAACTCTGTTGAAAATCGTTTAGGAACTATAGCGTTCTTAAAGCTCTCGTTTTATACTCAGATACAGAGATTTCAAGTAACCTTTTAACTAAATAGATTTCCACATTTTGACCAGATGGCAACCATCTTTAAAATTATTTCGAAATAAATCGTTTTCGAATCCTTCTCGTTTGACACTCACAACGTTGCTATATTTTATTTAGTCGAATAATTAATTAATTTTAACTTTTGAAAAAACGTGGCAACTCTCTTCAGAAATATCCTATACGTTGATAACATTTGCCAAATTTCATTGCAATACGTCCAGCCAGATTAGCGCGAAAGAGCATTCACATTTATAATATTAGTAGGATTTTAAATAGAATTCAAAGAAGAATACAATAATATTATAAATAGTAACAATATTATCTATACCAACTAATACTTCAAAATATTCTTGGACTACTCGTCCAACGACACACAGCATTTATTAAATAACGACCCTATTCAAATTTTAAACATCCAAAATCGCGAGAAAATCTTAAAGTAGTAAGCCTTCATAAAAAACTGTTTTAACAGTAAGATGCTCTCCAATATTAAATTACTATTTTATACAGCGCTGTAGGCGAGCGAGTTCGTTGAAGAACTGACCGAAGTGCAATGGCAATGTACCTACCGCCCGCAGTCATTTGGCAGTTTTACTTTTAACTGCACAGCTGTTGGATGCGACCGCTACTACAAAAGGAGTCGCCCAGCTTGGCGAACAGCTCAGAATACAGTGGAGGTTTTGGAGGCCCCACACCAGCCGGTTCTAACTGGTTGATTGGCACGAGAAAGTCACGACTCTTTTTTTATTTCAAATAACAACTTCTCTTTGTTTTTGTAGTTTTTTTTTTGTATTGTTGCTTTGGCTTTAGCTGTCTGTTTCCTCTTCTAACTGCTATCTAACAAGTTTGTTACCTTTCCACATTTTTTATCTGTTTTGGATTTTTTTAATTCTAGAATATCTCTAACCAGCTTTGTGGCTACAATTGTTTTTTTTTCTGGTTTTATTTTTATTTTAATTTTTTTTTGGTACTTTAGTAGCTTTCTGTGTGCATTCAGCGAAACGAAACGTATCGAAAAAAATATGTAAACAAACAAATTTACGTACACATGTTCAACACAAATTAGTCTATTTCCCCTACAAATTACAGCTCAAAGAAATGTATGTGCATGTGTTTGTATTTTAGTAAATATTTTTTTTTTTTT
>NW_016210077.1:0-1923 GCF_001687245.7 Rhagoletis zephyria
GCTGGAAATTAGATAAAAAAATACATAAAAAGAATAATTAATTTTTTTTAAATACGGAAAACAATTAAAATACCAAACAGAAATATGGCAAACGGTGACTTGACAGTTGATCTTATTACAAGATTAATCGCTAATAGCAATATAGGCCTAAGGCAAGAAATTAAACATTTACGTTCACAATTAGAAGTAAATACTCGTAGGGCTACAGATTATAAAGCCGAAACAATTAATGAAAATATAGTGTGCCAGGAGTCCCTTGACGTGATAAAATCACTACCCGAATTTTTGGGAAAAATAAACGCGTATGTTAGCTGGAGAGAAGCAGCTCATAACGCAATGAGCCTGTACGTGAGAGGCAGTAGAAAATACTTCGCGGCTTTTACGATTTTGAGAAACAAAGTAACTCAGGACGCGAATGATGTCCTAACATACCACGGCACCGTGTTAAATTTCGATGCGATAGTCGCTCGCCTTGACTTCGCGCACTCGGACAAACGCCCGATACACATTATTGAGCAGGAATTAGCGTCCTTCGACAAGGCGTAATGTCGGCTGTAGAATATTACAACCTGGTCAACAAAAAATTTACTTTATTAATAAACAAAACAATAATGACACATGGCAATGCGTGGGATACAACTAAAGAGCTTAATAAGAAGAATAGGGATCACGCCCTATGAATTTGTATAACAGGACTCAATGCGTCCTTAAGAGATATAATTTTTTCGCTCAACCCGCAAGATTTGCCTAATGCTTTGGCAAAAGCACAGGAGCTCGAATCAAACAATCAGAGCGCATTATTTGCGCAACATTTTGCAGATGAAAAAATAACAGCTAGGTTTCCAAAATTCTCAAGTAATAACTAGAGGTTCCCATTAAGGAACAACATGACTAAACCAGAACCCATGGATATAGATCCATCGCTATCAATATCCCAGAAAAATATTGTTACAAAACCTCAACAAAATAATGGTTTCGTGAAATACAATTTAAATATGGCTAGCACGAATGCTATTGCAGCCAATAAAAATTTGGGCCCTCAAACCCAAAATGCTCACGCTCCGAAGCGACCAAGAGAAAGCGACATTCGTCCGCAGGAAAAAACCCAAAGGGTAAACAATTTAAACGAAAGTCATTTTTTAGAGGAAGAGGGGATGTCCTCCCCTACATCAACCTCTACGATGCCAAATTAGGCAAACATTTAAAAGCTCTTGTCGATACAGGGGCTACTTCATGTTATATTAGACAGGGGGTATATGAAAATAGGAAAGAATTAGCCATTTACAAAAAGGTAAACACCATGGTTATTCAATCATTAAATATTACCATTTGATAAGCCTATTTGGAGTCACACAGGTTTTTTATGAAATAGAAAACATAGAATCCGACCTCCTTTTGGGGTATAATCTATTGAAACAAATTGAGGAGCTTTTTGGTCCAACATTTTCACCAACAATTCACATTTACGATTTCCATTGGCACGCTCATCGGCTAAGATTATGATTTGGTGGTCGTTTTCTGCCTTACCTTTCGAGCTTTGCGAACTCAAAAACGGCTTTCAAAATATACATATATTGGTATAGATTGGTATGAATCGAAATGGTTTTGAATATGTATCACAATATGAGTGTTAGACGAAAGAGGTTTAAAAAGGTTGCAAACTGTTTAAAAGGTTAAATTCAAACTATTCAATAATTTAAATGAATTATTGCAATATGGGAATCAATCAAAACGATTTTAAAAGGGCTTAATTTNTTTTTTTTTTATTGAAGCTTTTTGGTCCAACATTTTCACCAACAATTCACATTTACGATTTCCATTGGCACGCTCATCGGCTAAGATTATGATTTGGTGGTCGTTTTCTGCCTTACCTTTCGAGCTTTGCGAACTCAAAAACGGCTTTCAAAATATACATATATTGGT
>NW_016210078.1:0-1923 GCF_001687245.7 Rhagoletis zephyria
TAAGTTTTATTATAGGTAAAATAACCTTTTTTATTAATTCTAAACTACACTGCAGTCAGAAAATTCTTCTTCTTTCGTAGAACGTGTGATTGCTTTTATTATTAACACTATAAAAAACATGACTAAAATTATAGCACAACACTTTAATTATATTTTAATCAATAATGTTAAGCGTTTTTGCAAAACGCCTAAAATTAACGATAAAAACCAAATAAAAGTGTTGTGTTATAACTCGTAATATATTTTTTACAGTGTGGAGAATGAAAGCAAAATCGCACATTCTACGAAACAAGCGCAGATTTTACGAAAGTAATTTCGTTAAATATACGAATTATTTCTGTGCATTTTACAAAAATTTCGTAAAAAAAAATAAGGAAATATTACGAATTTTTTTATTAAATAGTACGAAATTCTTTAGTAAATAGTACGAATACATTCGTAAAATGTACTAAAAATCTGATGCCTCATATTTTCGTAGTATGTACGAAAACGGTTTTGTAAAATCAACGAAAACTTTCGCGGCTCAAAATGACGAAAAATTTCGTAAGATTTACGGAAGTTTTCGTTATATTTACGCAGATTTTATTTTCAGTGTGAGTGGTGTTATTACGAAATTGGTCCCTGATCAAACTTGATATTTTTCATAACTCACTTATTTTTCATACCTCACTTAGTACTTATTTCCAGAGATTCCATCAATTCCATCTGAAATGTAATTGCAGCACTTTATGACACTTCTCATGTTTGGCTTCCTTACCGCAGAACTCCACAAGCAAACACCGATGGCCTACCTACTGTCATTTTGACGAGCAATATGATTGCAAGTTTTTGTGTGTGGGCACTTTGATGTTTTGAAATAAGCATTTGCCGGATGACGCCACTAGACAACATACTCTCAATTTCGGTATTTAAAAACATTTAAATCTTTAAAAAACTTGCTGAATAATTTCCTAAAACGTAATCATAAATAATCCGATAGGGAACAGATTTTTATTTTGATTTAATATCGAAATTTCATCGATGTTATCACCAGCACGCTTTCTTTCAAATGAAAATATGGCTGTCAAACTATCAAATTGCCTGCAATAGATGTCAAGCAATAAGCGCTGACATATAATACAGCCCATTAGAAATAGGCGGTCTCCATTGGAAATATATTTTGTGACATGGTTATCACGACATCAGTGTTTTCCTGTGGAGGCAGGGCCTTACGTCTTGCAGCCATTCCTTTATTTTTTTTTGATACGTAAATTGGGTTTTCTCCTCAGCTAAGTTCATTTCTTGTTTTAAACAATCGTAATCCTCTATAAGTATACGGTTGCCAGACGTACTGATTTTATCAGTACAGAACTGATTTTTCAACTCTTGTACTGATTTTATTCATTTCTTCAATCAGTACGCTAATGTCCTGATTTTTCAAAATTTGTAGTGATTTGTACTGAATTTTCAATTCAAACAANCTTGATATGCCCAAGAAAGTACTACAACAAAAAGATCATTTGTTTTATGGGCATATCGCCGGGTAGTTACGTACCAGTTGCGATAATACGATGGAGCTTAAATTATTTAAAAAGAAGGCTGACGTTGTTTTGTCGAGTGTTGTTAGTTATCTCGAAAATAACTTTCTTTTTAATAGCAACAAATTTGTACATTCGAATGGCTTTTGCCTATAACTTACAATAATTTTTTTCACAATTTACTAACATTGTAAAAGAGTTTTGCATACAGACATAGAGTTAGATACTTTTTTTCGTAATTAAGAAAATTAATTTAAGCCATAAGGAAATATAGATGAAGTTCTTAAATAGTGGTACTTTTCCACAGTTTTAACAAATATGTAATTTTGTTTTTTTCAACACCACTCTCAAACGAAGCAACTGCGAGGATCTTGAGTATAAAGTTTGCTTCCTGGCGAAAAGAGAG
>NW_016210079.1:0-1923 GCF_001687245.7 Rhagoletis zephyria
ATGCAGAAGTTAGAAATATATGGCGTTTATATTTTGTGAAAATTCACACATTTTTCACCGAGACAAGAGCGATTCAGTCCCAACCATAAACCAAAAATGATATATATATATATGTCGAAAATATGTACGTCAGTGCTACTCGCTACTTTTACTCGTAGCATTCACTCGCTTACAAAGTGCTGACTTAGGGTTGCCATCTATGGCGGACATAGGGTACAATTCAAATTAGGTACAAATAATTCAAAATGGGTACAAAATTCAGTTTCCAAAGTTTACATATATATGTAGTTAAAATGTACTTATATCTCTATACAATCTTCTGCATATGTGCGAAAATGACGTTAAACGCTTATAACGCTGCTCGTTTCACCATCCTGGCCGCCCTAGGCGAGTTCAGCGGCTAGAGCCTCCTGCAACTCCTGCAGGTTTCGTAAGGTTTCCTGGATCAGCAGTTCCTTGACTTTGCCCCTATATGCAGGTGTTTGTAGCCCTTGTGCGGTGCGCCGGACGGTGCGGCGATTGACGCTGGATGGTTGGCGGACATTGTTGGCGGCCGGGCGAGCTTTGTACAGATTGGGTCGGCGATGAATTCCAGGTGACCCGGAATTGTGTGCTCGTTGACTAGATCGCTTTGCATTTGCCGCCGACACCTCCCGATGTAAGAGAGAGTGGTGACGTAGGTCGCAGTATCGACATCTTTTGATGGAGGTGCACTCGCTCGTGATATGTGACAGTGCCAAACAATTCACGCAGAACTTGTGGGCGCGTGCGAGTAGCCATCTCTGCTGCGGCTGCATCTCCCTGAACAGAGCACAGTTACGCAGCGCGTGATGCCGGGTACAAATGCGACATCTTTGGTAGTTTTCGGCTGGTTCAGTTGACTTGCGCGACTCGTTTTCGTCGTCGGTGGCGGCAGAAATCTCCGACCGCAGCGATCTTCGCGGTGCAGGCTGCGGTGCGCGGTCCATAGCGATCTGAAAAGATGGGTTGACGGGGGACTTTAGTGATGAGAATATAAGGTTTTTTGATATGAGTGTAGTTTGGTGTGTGGCTGTAGCACTCCAGGGGGTGCATTATAGCGGCGGAAGAGCGGTCTGAGTGGGAAGAGGGATTTCAGTGGTAGCAAGAAGGTAGGTCAGTATTATTTCATTGCTTGCTTGGGGTCTGTGAGCGGTGGGACATTTTCCTCAGTTGGAAGGAAGCATAGCTTGACAAGGGGTCGTGTGAGAATACCGGTCTGAGTGCGAACGTCTNTCCCTGAACAGAGCACAGTTACGCAGCGCGTGATGCCGGGTACAAATGCGGCATCTTTGGTAGTTTTCGGCTGGTTCAGTTGACTTGCGCGACTCGTTTTCGTCGTCGGTGGTCGGTTGGAAGGAAGCATAGCTTGACAAGGGGTCGTGTGAGAATACCGGTCTGAGTGCGAACGTCTACGACGCGTATGTGCCCATCCGGCCCGGGATACGCCTTTTCTATGCGTCCTAGACGCCACTCAGTGGGTGGAAGGGTGTCGTCGTTTATGAGAACGCACTCGCCGACCTTGTGGTCAATTTGGGGATTTTTCCATTTGTGTCTTTTTTGGAGGTCTTTCAGATAATCTTCTTTCCAACGTCTGCTGAAGTGATGATGTAGACTTTTTACCTTTTCCCACCGATTGGTCAAAGACAGGTCTTCATGATTCACCTCAGGGATGGCCAGAAGAGGAGCACCTCTGAGGAAATGGCCGGGTGTGNAAGAGGAGCACCTCTGAGGAAATGGCCGGGTGTGAGAGCGGTGAACTCGGAAGGGTCTTGCGATAGTGGCGAAATAGGTCGGGAATTTAATACTGCTTCTATTCTGACCAAGAGGGTGGTGAATTCCTCAAAGGTAAATTTGTGAGTTCCAGCAACCCTTTTGAAGTGCAGTTTAAAACTTTTGACTGCA
>NW_016210080.1:0-1923 GCF_001687245.7 Rhagoletis zephyria
AATGTTCGGCTCCGCCCGAACTTAGACTTTCTTACTTGTTTAAATATATACTTGATATGTAAGTAGAATTTTTTTTAAATGGAAACCCGTATTTATGGCCCGATTTGGTTCGAGTTTGCCGTATGTAGTTGAACATAATAAATCATTGATTTCCAAAAAAATTTACCCTGAATTGGCGTTGAAGTCATAATATAAAGTATATTTGACATAAAATGCATGTTTTATTTGCGTTAAAAATTCATTTAAAAGCAATATTAACAAAAATATAACGATGGAAATTTATGTCACGCCACGTGACGTTTCACACTTGGGGTAAAAGAAAATTGAAACTACTTGGATTAATTAAAAAAAGTCTTAAAACACCTAGAATTACTCCAAATAATATTAAAACAAGTTTCGTGAAAAAAACCATCCACAATTCGCACAGCTTTGCGGTATTTAAGAACCATGCGGTTCGATTGTTTTAATTTTTCGGCTAAATGTAGAGCTCATTATGTGCTACACAAGGGTCTAAAAAAAGTAAAAGAAAATAAATGTTTTTCCTTGCTTGTATCTCTTTGAACCGTACGACTGTCACGTATGTGACGTATGGAAATACCCATATATCAGAAGCAGGTGTGGTTAAGTGGTTAGAAGTGCGTACTAAGACTCCGTAGGACCTGGATTCGATCCCTGGTCCGGGCAACATCTAAATTAGAAAACGTTTTTTCTAACAGCGATCGCCCGTTACGCGAGCGGCGTAAAACTTGCGAGTGCCTCCATTTGCGTAAGAACATCAGGACGCATACCACAAATTGGAGGAGAAGCTCGGCCAAGTCACGAAAAGGAATTTTTTGATGAGACTTAATAAGAATATTAACTTGCTAGTATCGGAACTATTTGTTGCACGTTTATTTGCCAAAAGTTCTTTAACGGCTAAGCGTCAGTAATTCGAAATTGTATGCTGCGAATGACGATTTACACTAAAGCAAAAATCGACATAAGCTACTTTTCCATACGAATACAGATTTAACAAAAAATAAAAATAAAAATTTTTGTTTTTAGTGTCGCTGAAACCGAGTATGAGTTGGTTCCTCAAGGTCATCTAGAGGTCGTGCCAAGGTCATCCCAGGTCAAATTCAGATGAAACTTATTGAATTTTCAGGTTTATTCAATGAATTTTTCCCTACTTGATCTTCAAATAACCACGAACCTGACGTGATGGAGGCCAACGGACCTCAGCTTTTCATTCAGCGTGTCGAATAACATAGGGATATATATGTAGGTTTGGTTTAATATGCATACACTTTTTTTTGTAAACCTGTGTTATTAATTGAAAAAAGAATCGGTAAAGTAAGGAATGTGTGAAATTTATACATATACATGTAGTATATACATGTATATACGTTAGGGTGCCTTTTTCCCCGACAATGATTTTTTTTCACTCCCACTTCAAAATTTAGTGGGAAATACCTAAAAAAGTCCTTGAAAATTTGAGTCCTTAATATTAAGTGCTCGACCATGGCGTGCAAAGATTTCCCGTTCGAAATACACGTAAACTTTGGACACATTATTTGCAATTTAAAAATTGTATTATTTGCAATTTATCTTTATTTATTTACTTTTAATAATTTTAATTTAAAATCGATCTACAGTCATGTGAAAAATACTGCGAACACAACATTTGGATCAGTTTTGGCTATTTTTCTTTTGCTTGTTTAATGTTTATTGTTTTTAATATAAAAATAGAGCTAACTAAAATTTAATGGGCTATAAAACTGCATACCTAAAATTTTTCCAATTGTTTTTTTTTTGTACAAAGTTTGAAATGCAGCAGGTTATGTAATGTGTACAGAGCAGGGAAAATGCAATTACATTACAATTACAATTACGTTCCTCAGTAGCTGTAATTAGGAATTAATTCCTTAAGTTCACAGCAAAGCA
>NW_016210081.1:0-1923 GCF_001687245.7 Rhagoletis zephyria
ACATGCAATAGTTGCATAGCATGGAATTAACATTCATTTTCGTGTGTTCGTCTTACTTCCAGTAGTAGCAAGAATTTCGGAGAAAATTCGTTGTTGCCTTGTTTTGGAAAATTCAAGATGCAAAAATGTAGAGGTAAGAATTTCATGGTACGAGTAATCGCAAGTGAATGCATTGAATATATAGCTATATGAAGTTGCGAGAGAGGAGTCACCTGCATCACGCTATTATGTAACTCTTTCAAGTTCTTTTCAGAACTTCCACCAGCCTAGCCGTTTGGGCCATGGTTTCAATCCCGCTGCAGTATTCTTTAAAAGAGGCCCTATTCGCAGAGTGAATTAGCCTTTGAGCGCAGCGATAGCGTTCCCAGTTTCTCAAAATTAGTTTTGATGGCCTGGCTTAGAAGTTTTCTCGACTCACCTCCCAAATTACGAAGCACCTTGTTCCACCAGGGAACAGGCGTTATTCTGAGGTGGACGAGACGGACAAATCTTATTCAACCTGGCAAGCATCATCAATGGCTTGAGTGGATCGTATCCTAGGTGGTGTCGTGGTCTGATTTCGAAGCTCCTGTCTAAAACACGGTCAGTTCATTTTTGTCAAGGTTCGCCCACTCAGTCCACAGGGTTTTTGTTTGTAGCAGGGTTAGCCTTGTACTATGATCAAAGGTGAAGTTCGCCTCTAACCATACAACGTCTTTCGTGTCCTGTCCTTTTAAATATTTCCAAAGTCCTCTTGATCAGTGGCGTCACCAAATACCTATCGGAACGTCGTTCCTGGCTTTGGAGGCTAGTTGGTGTTAGAGTGGTGCCCCGTAATGATATCGTTGCCCTGTGTCTATACGCAGTCATCTTACTTTTCGTTATCCGCTGGGTGGTGAGCTTACTTACNAAAAAAAGTAAGTGCGCCTGTGCCACACTGGAGAAGTGAAACTTACGTTACATATCTATTTTGTCTCATAACCAATATACATACATACATACCGTGGTTTAAAGTACAAAACCGCGTATCGTCATTCTGCAAAACCGCGTAAATAACATTGGCTGCCAAAAATTGAATTTGCGGACACAAGCTCTTGGCTCAATCCTTATCCATTCGTCCTGAAATATACTAGCTAGAAATGCGATTGCTTTATAAAAACAGAGAACCATTTTCAAATATGAGTGTTTTTGCCCTCTAGAAAATAATTTTTACAACTTCATATACGCGGTTTTGCATTGTGCTGATACGCGGTTTTGCATTTTGTTGATACGCGGTTTTGCACNCTATTTAGATCCCTACTTCTACCCCTATTCCTTCTAATTACATTTATGTTATTCTGTTTTCCTTTTTTCATCATTTTTATCTTTATACTCTGTCGATAACAAAATCGATAGTAACATCCAACAAAATATCGATAACAAAACCAACAAAAATATCGATAACAAAATCGATGACAAATTCGATAAAAATTGAATAGCAAAATCGATAATATTGGTAGAAAATCGATAAAAAATACCGATAACAAAATAGATAAAATTATCACCACAAAATCGTAAAAAAAACGATAAAAATATCGATAACAAAATTTATAACAAAAATTATTTAGAAAATCGATAAAAATATCGATGACAAAATCGATAAAAAAATCGATGACAAAATCGATAAAAAATATCGATAACAAAATCGAAAAATAGTCGATAACAAAATCGATAAAAATAACGATAACTTGTATAAAAATATCGCTAATAAAATCTACAACAATGTCGATAACAAACCCATAACAATATCGATAAAAAAATATCTATAAAAAATCGCTAAAAATATGTTACATAATCGATAAAAAACCGTTTAAAATATCGATTACAAAATCGATATCGATAATTGTATCGTTAGTTTCCGAACATATCGATAACAAAAGCGATAACAATATCGATTATTATATC